>NW_020291147.1:555566-694590 GCF_003184625.1 Aspergillus neoniger CBS 115656 | reverse complement strand
GGTGTAGCCAATCCCGCTGACGGCCTTACCAAACCACTGGATCGGGAACCATTCCACGCATTCAGACACCTCCTACGGATGACCCCCCTTCCCACTACCAGCACCACCGCCGCGCATCCCGAAAACGATGTTTGAGATACGAAAAATTGCCTATCTAGGAAAGGAATATGACTTCAACACCTCGTTCAACGCTCCCTCGCCTAGGGGGCCGTGTTGAAGCAGTAATACTAGTAGCCTCGGTCACGTGACCCCTACATACCAAACAACCCCTACTTCTACCCTCGCTGCGCAACCCCTAGATAGGAACACAACACACAAAAAAAACAACTCTCTGCCCTTTCTTTGCTTCCTACGAGTAGACGTTCCAACATGATATTATTTGGTTTGAAGATGAGTAGAAGTGGACTTGTGTATTTTCCGTTAATTGTCTGTGAGTCTGTTGGTTAATACTGGGGAGCATTTCTGCAGATTATATATTGTCTTCTGACTCCTCCGTGGTAGCTGTAACTGAAGACAGGCTTACTACATGATCGACATTTAGGCCCGTAAGGCGTCCAGTCAGTTAGCCAACGGAGTGAGTCCAAAATAGACATGTTCCAGACGCCTGACGCCTAAGCTGAAAACAGCTACATTGTTCACCCATTAAAGTTTAATGATAGACGGAGATATACGAAGTCTGCTGCGCTGTTCATGTGCCGATTGGTGAGGGTGGATAAGCGTGGGTAGATCGATCTGCAATTTGGAAGGCTGAGTAGACCCTTGGAGGCCTGATCCATAATATTCCTTGGCTTGTATGAACAACCCATCGTGGATTTCAGCTGCCAAGGGTTATGGTTGACAAGTGAGCATGAGACCGGCAATTCAACTTTACTGATAGTAAAGTACTAGTGGCTCTTGAACGTAAATGATACCTGATTATTCAGGCTCAACATGTAAGGCTGTTGTCTAGATTTGACCGAGGATGTTTGCACATGTGTACTGTTTGCATCATCACCAAACAACAGCTCCAAAGGTATCCACCTTCACATCACATCACATCCTGTCCACCAGTACAGCATAGACATCATATCCCGTCGCTATATTCCTCCCTGCTGCACTATATACTATATATAACCCTTCTTGTGCAGCGCATCCCATCCTATAACACACACCATGGCCGACGGCGGAGGCTGGAGCACAATCGAGTCCGACGAGGTACGCAACCGATACATAGAAACCAAACGCAACCAAAGCATCAAACTAACAAGCAAACCATCAATCAGGGCGTTTTCACCTCCCTCATCGAGAACCTCGGCGTCAAGGACGTCCAATTCGAAGAACTGATTTCTCTCGACGCAGACACAATCCGCTCACTAAGGTAACCCCCATACCACCTTCCACCAGCACCTCACCTCATCTCATCCACCACACCCACTAACATCTACCTCTCACCCAAACCCAGCCCCGTCTACGGCGTAATCTTCCTCTTCAAATGGACCCGCGAAACGCAACAACCATCCACCTCGACATCCTCAACGACCTCACCCCCCTCCGGCACCTACGACACTGACCCATCGCCTAACCTCTTCTTCGCGAACCAAACGATCCAAAACGCCTGCGGCACACAAGCCATCCTCTCCGTGATCCTGAACAACGACTCCTCCTCCTCTTCCTCCTCCTCCAGCAACCCCTACCCCATCAACATCGGTCCCGAGCTCCACTCCTTCAAGGACTTCACAGCGGGATTCCCACCGGACCTACGCGGCGAAGCGCTCTCCAACTCCGAATTGATCCGGAGCGCACACAACGCGTTCGCGCGCGCCTCGCCATTCGTCGACGAGACCGTGCGGAATAACCAGGACGAGGAAGGGGATGTATACCATTTCATTGCGTACACGCCTGTTGATGGGAAGTTGTATGAGTTGGATGGGTTGCAGCCGCATCCGATTTCGCATGGGGGGTGCACGGCGGAGGAGTTCCCGGAGAAGGTGATTGAGGTGTTGAGGCAGAGGATTGCGCGGTATCCGGAGGGGGAGACGAGGTTTAATCTTATGGCTGTGGTGAGGGATTTGAGGGTTACGGCGAAGGAAATTGGGGATGTGGAGGCGTTGGAGAGGGAGGAGAGGAAGAGGAGGGCGTGGGCTTGGGAGAATACGTTGAGACGGTCGAATTTTGTGGGGTTCATTGGGGAGGTGTTGAAGGGGGTGGTGGGGATGAAGGAGAAGCAGGGGGAGGGGAAGTATGAGGAGTGGGTGGAGAAGGCGAAAGGGGAGACGCAGAGGAAGTTGATGAGGAGGTAAATTATGCCTACTATTCTTATACTGTCTACATAACTCCGAACATCAAGATTCTACCTAGTAAATCCGTTGAGATTCATAACTATGACATATCTATGTACAGTGGCAAGGCCGATGTCTGTTGAAGAATCGCTTCGTCATTCATGTCATCCGACTCATAATCGTAAAAGGCAAGATATTATTAAAATGGGCTTAGTAGTCGATCATGCGAGATTTGATCACTTGTACCAGAGATTCGGGCAGCTCATCCTCTCGGATGATTTTCAGCGCCAGCAAATCGGACCAGAAGAACATCGCACGGTCCTGCGCATAGGCAAGGTAGTCGAACTCTTCGGCTTCGTCCACATCAGCATCGACTGGCGGAGTCCCGGTGGAATGGTTCACTTCAGCTGTCACGTCTGAATGCACCCCGTTGCCATTGGTACCATGGTGGCCGTTTTGGGCTTTAGCTGCGGCTTCATCTGCTGCGATACCCTCCTCCATGCCAGGCACCTTGGCCTGCACGATTCCCCAGGCTACCCACTGCGCGGAGTTGAGTACTCGCCACAACCTGGTTTGTCGTGCGTAAAACTGGATCTTAGCGCTGGTGCTGTCCTCATGCGCTTTCTCGATGTCGAACCGAGAAGACACGTCCACATCCGGACCGTCATCCAGACTCAATGGAGCTAGTGATGAAGTGTTGGTAGAGAGGCCTCGCATCAGCGGGGTGATGGAAGGGGAGGTTTGCTCGCGCAATCCGGGTCGATGGCTTAGATACGCTTCAATGAACTGATGCTGCTGTTCTGGACTCGGATAGCGGCTAGTGTCGCAAGCCCACGACCGCTCCGCATCATGGTAGTTGTAACACCATTCAGTCTATTGGGTCAGTAAAAGACTTCCAGTCATTGAGAAACATTTGACTTACGAAATGGTTGGCAAACTCAATTCCTGGAGTGTTGGCTGACGCATACTCGAAGTCAATGACAACTAGCTGCTTATGCACGTTCTCAGGCCGAAGCAGCGGTGATTCGTGGCTGGGCTCCATCCGAAGCAGATTGCCATATTGAGTCTAAATCATTAGCGCAGTTCCTGGGAAATGGGAATAAATCACCTACATCATTGTGCGCAAACACCAGCTGTCGCTTTATTCCTTCCATGCCTCCACAGCTGGACAAAAGCCACTTACGATATCCTTCAACTGCCTTTCTGAAGGAGGGCCAGGGAACACCGCAGACAAAGCCTCGCCGACGCCACGCTTCGGATGCTGCTTTGCTCTTGTTGTGCTCAGATCGGATCTCCTTGTCCAGCCAATTGATTACTTGCTCGCAGCGGTCTACCCACTTATCCCAGTTCTTAAAGACCATGGGCCCTCCTTCCCTCTCATCTACAAGGAGATCAATTCCATCGTGCAGTTCCCTCATTCGCTTCGCGATTTGTTTCATAGTCGGAGGATCGCGGAGCTCCTTGGGTGTAAGTGGGCGAGCTTCGAAGTACTCTTCAAACCTCCCGTTGTTGAATATACCCAACACCTTCGGGCCAATATTCTTTCGGCCTAGACGGCGGAGGATTTGAAGCTCGTTATCTCGGTCAATCAAGTGATCTACTTGTGGCCCGTAGATACGCAGCAGTAGCTTCCTACGGAGAGTTAGCTTCTGGGTGATGTGTGTGATGTAGATAGGGGCACTTACGGTGGGGGTTTTCTGGGTACCAGTGAGTATGATCCATCTTCGGCCTTGGGCACGGGGATATTCTGTGGCGGTGTAACTACATATACGGCATTGGTTAAGGCACCACTAAGTCGTACGACTCCGATATCAGCTGCAAGTTCCATGGGAAGCTTTCGCCATCCTTTCAGCTGCATGGTGTGAGTGAGACGAAGAATTTCACTCTTGAACAGCGCCCAGGCTTCTTTATCCTTTGCGCGTCTCGCACTGACACTGTTCTCATTGTCGTCATCTTCAGTACCACCACCACCGCTATACGCGAGGGTTTTTGAGTTATCCAGCACTGCATCCACGCTAGGGGCGGCTGCGTCGTGGTCCGAAAAGTCGGACTCGGACGCAGAACCCCTACGCAACCCTTTGGAGTATTGACGACGCCGACCACCGGATCGTCGAGCGAGGTGTACAGAGTCTGTTCCTTGCCGTGAAGTGGCGTACTGAATGAGAATCTTTTCCAGCTTGTCGAGTGCCATTGCGGCGTCGGCACCAGAAGTCAAAGGTCTTTCCACAAGGATGCTAGCGCCGTCATCATCGTCATCGTCACCATCACTGGCAACACCATCCATGGCTGAATCTGTAGCCCTGTGAGACCTCCGTTTGGATTTTTCGCGCTGAAGCCATTCGTAGACTTGGGCGAAAAGGCTATTCTGCGGGTCTTCCTCGCCATTTTTCGACATGCCATCTTTTTCAAGGCGATGCGCGGGCTCAGTAATAACGCTGGATGTTTGACTACTTAGAGAAGCCGGCTGGTGAGTAGGCAACCTGGCTGCCAATTTCTTGGGTGCGGGCACACGATGTCTGAAGGCATTCCCTTCTGACCCAATTGCAGAAGACTCGTGTCCATTTGTGTGGTGATGCCTCTGGGGGGAGACGTTCAAACCAGTCCCCAAAATAGGTTGTGGTCCTTTAGATGACAGGTCAGAATCCATCAACACTTAAGGGGGTAGTCCAGACAGGGAAGGTTAAAAGACCGCAAGAGGGAGGGGTTTAGGACGGTAGATCGAATACCAGCAGTCGCAGTGGGCTATGAGATCATTTGGCCCGGAAGCAGAGCCTCGGAGAACCTACGACTACGGGGTTGTGGGAGCCCAAGGAAAGGGGGAATGGGTTGACGGGAAGTTAACCAAGAAAGGAACCTACCATCAAAATCAAGACCGGAAAGACCGGTCTGGTCGGTGACTGAGGGCATGTCCAGACAATGGCGAAGCGTACGTTGAATTGGAGAATAGAGTGATCTGGTAACCCATCCAAGGCCGTAAGTGCGGGAAGCAGATCACTTTGCGACTGGACGTGGCGTAATCGGCACCTGGAAAATGGCGGAGAATTTGGAGCTGGGGATCCTCCGTACTATATGCCAGGTCCGTGCGGGTACACTGGGAGAAGAACGGATCACAGGAGTTGGAACACTCAGGGACGGCCCAAGGTGGTCTTTGAGAGAATAACTGGATAGTGGATGGATTGATGGAGTTGACACTGGCGAACGGAACTGGAGGGGATAATGGATTTGGGGCACACAGGGGAGGGAAAAATGCGACCAAGTGGGGACAGAGATAAGTAGCGGTCCAGCAGAGGGAAAATACGGTCGGAATCCGATCCCGTTCGTCACTTTTCTTTTAAGAAGCAATGCTTGAGAAATTCGCAATGAAAAGGACGTTGAAGCCGAACAAATTCAAACCACACCTGGAATGGACAACAAACGTGGTGACGGCCAAGGCGGACAAAAATTGACGACAGATGGCTGAGTGGCGAAGGACGGTGTGGGTGTGGCTTGTCGAAGAAAAAAGAACGATCGTAGAGGTTGAGCCGCGAAGGTGGAAAATGATGGAGCATCGAGGAACGGGGAATCAACGTGTGTGTCTCAGGTGACTTGGCAGTTTCCGCCCGTCAAACCCACAATAATCCAGGGTCTGCTGCTATGATTCAATCGTTCAACAAAAAGGTACCATGTTGCCTCAGCCATGCTCAGCTAGAAACGCCACAGACGCAGCCTGCTAAGGGGACACCTCTTGTATGTGGACGGTGAATATTGTAGCTAGTTTGGTGGCACACGACACCTGGTGTTTGCCCACCTCCTGGTCTTACTCGACTAGGACCAATCCCGAGGCATTGTTTAGACCAAAGTATGGGTCGCGACCGGGGACTGAAACGCTGTTGTCATTCACTCGCACACCGGGGGGAGATAAGCAACAAGCAACCTGACCGCAACCTCGGGATGATGAGCGTGAAACATCATATGTAGACGCCCGTGCTTATACTCCGTAGAAGAGACTGGCATCGTTTCATCAATCTGGGTGTAGATCAGGCATACTGCATTGAGTCGCATTGGGGGAAAAGCCTTGAGTGTGCCACTTAGATTAGAAGATAGATAGTCCATCTTGACACAGGAAGAAGCATTTGTTTGCTTTACTCCGTACAAACGGTCAACGGTAGAGGCCCACATAGTGGTGTCTCCATCGATGATCCTCAATTGTTGTCACCGTTATTGGGCCGGGATGAGATTTTGTCGCACAGGGTCACTCTATGAGTTTCATACTTGAAATCGCAGTCGCAACGGGCATTCTTTGCTTCACTTGTCATGGTTCCGTTCACTCTTATTGTCTCGGTGGGAAAGTGAGAGAAAAGATGAAAGGAAAGAAAGAGGGGTTGGCGAGGAGGGGGAAATAAGCCACATCTCCGGAATGTATTCCTGGCTGCCCGTCTTTTCAGGCATTACTGCAGGCCGGCCTGATTCCAGCGCGATCTCGTCATCTTGGTCCAATGATATCTCACACTTCATAGTGTTCACTACTATGGTCGGGTCAACTTTCATTCTCACTATGATGCTATGATCATATTTTATCGCAAATTCTAGGCGAGAAGCTCAGGATTTACAGTGGACGTGCTACGACATATGCCGACATATATTCTTTTCCTAACAAATAGTCTAGTCATCAATTCAACTTCTTCGCCATGTAAACTCGCTTCCACCCTCTATTATCCGCACGATGTGTCTCCGCATAGCCCATCCGTGTATAAATGGCTATATTCTCAACCATCGTCTCGTTAGTATGCAGCTGAAGGGTGTGATAGCCTGCCAACCGAGCCGACTCATCAGCGAACTCTAAAAGCCTGCGACCTAACCCAGTACCCCGTGCAGACTCAGCGACGGCTAGATTATCCACTATCATGAAGCCCTCCTTGGGGACAAGCAAAACGGTACCCTTTATTTCACCGTCTCGCTCGATCACGTAGACGACTCCGTCTTTGATCAGTGCAGTGTAGTCGTCTAGCATCGGCTGGGGCTTCCTTCCTATGCGAGCGATGTAGATAGAAAAGGCTTCTTGTATGATTGCCTCGATGATGGGTTGATCGTCGGGCGTTGCTTGTCGGATACTGGTAGACATTCTGTGTCTGGTCCGTCCTCTCCTTCGATTTGATGGATCTCTTGTTCTTGTGGCTTGATTTGGGAGGGTTTGTCTTCGTAGCAAATGAGTTAGTATTTGCTTAAGAAGTGAGTATTACTTTCTTACTCAGTGTGGAGATACCCATGAATGCAGTAAATGTACTGCGATCTGTTCTCGTTGCGGGGATGGCTGTGACTCAATCCATGTCGGATTCGGAAGAAGCTACGCGCTACTACAGTGGTCATCTTGAGCTAGTGGTTAATCCGTCCAATGATGAGTATAGTTACATGTAAGCCTCTTGTATTTGTGTCAGCATGTCTATATCGTCTATAATCTCGCTATGTAAATAAGCAGGGGTAGTAGACCAGCTACTCTAGCAGAAATCTAGTTCCAGCCATGGAAAATTCTTAACCTCCCGCTTGGTCTCGAGTCTGTAGCCACTTCCTAGTGGTATGTGACACTCCACACCTTATAGCCGTCCCGGGAGTGTTTGGTAGAGTTCATCTGCAGGTCTCCTTGACCGTCCAGTGTGATAGCAGTCGAGTTGACATACTGCAGACCATATCCGTGACCATTGCCCAGGAAGGTAATCTTCACTTCTGCAGCATCGCCCCGGCGACCAGCTGGCAGCAGACTTCCGTGTGGGCCAAGCCACTTGCCGTCTAGTGCACTGGAGAGTTTGAATAACTGGCTCTCTTCGCCGCTGGAATAGTGAATGACCCATCTCTGTTTCTTGTCACTGTGGTCCAAACGCGCTGCGCTGCTGCTTAACCTGGTTGTGTTTCCGGTATTGGTGAGTGCATACCCAGAATTCTCGAATACGAGGTACCGTCCCTCAGTCAGGTAGCCGACAACCTCTTTGTATCCGTCCTCGAAAAACAATGACTCTGTCACATTCTGCTTCCCATATGGTACAGGAGGACGGGGCTCTGGGAACGTCGCTTCGCAGTTGGATGTGCCGACGTAAGAGCCTGAGGACATTTCAGGCTCTTCAGCCTTTGGCAATTTTGGGAGGCTGGTGTCGGGCTATTTCATGGATTAGCTCGATATCAATGTGGTGGACAGAGGGGGATGGTCGTACATGGTCTAAGTCCAGTGCATTGACGAGGTCGGACATATGTTCCCGGCGCCAGTGAACCATTTCTGGCGTCTGCACATTCTCATAGCCCCTCGCCGTAAGCCACTGCTCCAAGAACAGAATTTGAGAATTATGATCCGACCTCTCAGTGAAGACACGGTTGCCACGGGTCCACGGGGACACCATATAGAAAGGTACCCGAAGGCCTAAGAAGTCAGCATGAATAATATGACATGGGTTGATGGCGGGACTTACCAGGTCCAACATATAGTTTTCCAAATACGCCATAAGGATCCTCCATCCACTCACCCGGTGTACCTTCAGGTGAGTGGAAAGGAATGACATGGTCTCCGTAACCACCAGATTCTATCATATTGTTAGACTCGCTTAATAAAGAGCTAATTAGTTGTGGCTTACCGTCGTAGCTTATCATGAGCAGCGTAGAATCGTATTCGGGGCTACTTGTCACAGCATCCACAACCTTCTTCTGCAGCCAGGCACCGTCCTTGGGCATATACGGTGGGTGCTCTGACAATTCCGCAGGTCCAACAATAAAGCTGATCTCTGGGAGGGTCCCGTTGGCAGCCGCTTCATAGAAGGTTTCCAATCCCAAAAACGCCATGCCTTTCTCTACGAGCGGTGAGGAAGACGAAGCGTTCTGATACTGCTCAAACCGGACCAAGGGGTTGTCGTCAAAGTTGTCTTTATCCTGGTAGACCTGCCATGAGACGCCTGCCTCTTCGTAGACTTCAAAAATTGTTTTCCACTTGAGGGGATAGCAGTTGATATCAAAGCTATCGCACCCTAGAAGTCAACAGTCAGCTAAGTTCCAACGTATGACATAGTGTATGAGTAGCCGGAGGAGACGTACCAGGTGTTACATTGTTGTCGATATATACGCCGCCTTGGTCGGGCTTCTGAGGGCCTCCAGGCACATTCACGGAGCCGCTCACGAGGGTAACACGGTTTGGATTGGTAGAAGTTACTTGAGACTCCTGTAGGATATTAGACATAGCTTTGACAACGTGATAGCAGAAAGTTACCTGATACATATCGCCGGTCGTCCAACCCTCAGCGATAGCATAATGAACAGGGATGTCGTCTCTCTTGAAATAGCCCCAACTCCAGGGTGTGTTATTGCGGGCCCAGTGGTTGTTCAGTCCTCCGTTGAGGGAGGCATGGCTATCCTCGTAACCGTTATCTCCCGCTGCCATGCACTGGATCGCGTCTGTCGTGTTCCCTCCTTGATAACCTAGATACCAAGGGAGGAGGGTTGTCGTAGCATTAGACATGTCAGGATCGACTTGTCTAATACTCTTATCAGCACAAGACCTCGAAAACATACGAAAGCACACTGACTGGTACCAAACAGGTAATCCATCTGGATTCACCTGCACGTTTGGGTCGTTGAATCCTCGGACGCCTGCCATTGTGCCAAAGTACTGTACACAGTTATTAGTTCTGCCTAATTTCGCTGAGCTCAGGTAGACTTACACTATTCCATGACCGGTTCTCTTGCATAAAAATCACAACATGCTTGATGTCCTTTAGTGAACCGGCAGAGACTGACCTACTCCCGAGGAGCAAAGCCAAGGCAGTAGAACCAAGCAATAACATTATGAAGCGGCTAGTACACTTGGGAGTGTTGTATGATGTAGCTCAGGTGCATTCCAGCTGCTTTATATATTTCGAAAATCTTGAGCGATAGTAGGGACTCTACATGGTCTAGGTCCAGACAAGACTACAACACCGAACAGTTGATAACCCATGAATCCCGACGCATCCATAGTATCCCAACTGTCTGGGTCGTAAATACATCTGCCAAAGTGGGACGTAACATGGAATAATGTTTGTCATTGCAGATCGGATTCGACGAGCCATTATTTAGGCCGCGCTAGAGCGAAGAGTGATCGTCCTCTATGGTGGGTAAAGTCTGATCCACTTTGGATGGAGGTGGATGTTTCAGAAGTTTTAGGACATCTGCTTACAAGAATACATCAAGAGACAGTGTACTAAGCGGAAGATGAGTCTTCATGGAAGGGAATCTGGTTGGCCGGTATGCGGGCACGTGTAGCGAACGGCAATCTGTCCGACTGGCTTTTTTGCTCATGAACAATTTTTCTGGCTTCCCATCCTTCTCTCTCCCCTTCTGGACTCCCAGAAACTAAGTTTTCCATCGATAATCAGTCAGCGGTGGTTTAAAGATGGCGGTCTTCACGGTGGGCCTTTTTGATATATCCACAATGGCAACAGTCTCTCTATCGGCTAATATCAACACCGCCGTGGCCCTGGATATCGGCATTGTACCTGAACCCATTGACCAGAAACCAACTTTGAGTCCAATTTGAGTTTGAAAAGCTGGCAGCAGGCAGGGTGGCAGTCCATACAAAAGCCACCTGTTTGGCCGAACCTTGGTTGAATCTTGTTTCAAAACATCGGTCAGTGGCGGACCTGAACATCACTTACTCAATCTGTTCATACTGACAGGTACATGTATTCTGCAGTTTAGCCACTGTTTTGTTTCTGGCCCCACATGTATTCAAAATGGCTCATAGTCATGATCCGGGTTTAAAGACACATGGGGCTCGAAGAAGCATGCTGGGTCTGATGGGAGATGTGGAAGAATGCAGAACCACCTACCAGACTGTCAGAAGATGAAAGAACAAGGGAGTATTTTGTTAGACTCGCAGCAGTCACCGTCGTTGCGATTACGACGATTGCCATGGGGTATTGTATTGTATCCGGCTACTATATGTGGCCTGATCCTTCTGCTATTCGTGGCACAAATTTCGCGGCCAAGCCCTCTACAACGCTTGATTCCATCGAGAGTCTCGAATAGCCAGATACATCCAACGGTACATGGGCCCGATGTATCACGTCCTTTGATCGAGCTCCATCCGGGGGATCATGTATACCGCAATCCTTCAACGCAACATCATGACTGGGTAGTGACTGCCGCCCATCGACGCCCGGATGGAGTGCTGAAAATGGTTTATTTGATTAATGGTAATTCTTATTCTCTTTATTACGTCAAGCCACATACTTATGTACAACTTAGATCTTTTTCCTGGACCGACGGTTGAAGCACGATCTGGTGACCGCTTGATAGTAAACGTGACCAATCATTTGGAGGAAGAACCAATCTCCATCCATTGGCATGGAGTACATATTGAGAGTAAGTCAAGTGCTTGGGCATAGGCTGGTCTGCTTGACTAACAAATCATTTAGATGCTATGGATGGAGCAGTTGGTGTGACACAACGTCCTATCCCTCCGGGGTTCACGTTTACCTACAACTTCACGATTCCCGCAGATCAAAGCGGTACATTCTGGTACCACGCTCACTCTGGCCTTCTCAGGGCCGATGGCCTATATGGGGGGCTCATCGTGCATGAACCCTCTTCTAAGCCAACAGTCCGGGGACTGTTGGCTCGTGCAGATCAGCAGGAACTTGCCAGCTATGATAAGGACATCCTACTCTTAGTTGGGGATTGGTATCACCGATCGGCAGATCAGGTCTATTCCTGGTATATGCGTGCCGGGTCGTTTGGGAACGAGGTTAGTCTTGCCATATTGTCTTGTTGAGTACGACAATTAACCCGAAACAGCCCGTCCCAGATTCGCTACTTATCAATGGAGTGGGTCACTTTGATTGCTCTATGGCTGTCCCTGCACGGCCAGTGGACTGTATCCTTCGACAAATGAATGTCTCATACCTGGATGCGAAGGGAGATGCAACGTATAGAGTCCGAGTGGTGAATACGGGGTAAGCTGTACGCCTACCAATAATCAGAAATAATAGCTGACTGGCAACTAGCTCCGTTGCAGGATTTGGGCTAGGTTTTCAGAACCGAAAATTTACGCTCATTCAAGTGGACAGCATTGATGTCGAACAACAAGATTCAAGTTCAGCCGGTATACTTTACCCGGGCCAGCGTATGGACATTATACTCCGTCCGAGTCCAGACGAAACTCCAAGCTCGTTGACGATTGATCGAGATAAAGAGTAAGTCTTGTCCGGTACCATGGTTCAAATTGCGCTAACAGACGGTTAGATGCTTCAGGTACCCCAACCCAGCTCTGGCATCTGTCCAGACTTTCGATATAAAGAACTCACCGAACAATCGGTCGCCAACTATATCTCCATCAAACATCTCAATATCACTCTCCGAAGTCGCCACGAGAAAGTCCCTTCTCTCCGGCCTCCCCGCCAAGGCGCATCAAACCCACGTGGTGTACACTAAGATCGAAAAGCTCTCCATAAACCATAACGTACCCTATGGATTCTTCAATCGAACTTCATGGAGGCCTCATATTGACACACCACTCATTGATCTTCCTCGCGAAGAGTGGGATGAAAATCAGCTCGTGCTATCAACAGGATCAACTACATCCCGTCCCCTGTCGTCCGAACAAGACCCAGACTTATGGATCGACCTAGTAGTCAATAATCTAGACGATAGTGGCCACCCATTCCACCTGGTATGTTTCCTCCTCGCTGTCGAACTGGTCTTTTCAATCAAGCTAACATCAAACAGCACGGCCACCACTTCTACATCCTAAGGACCTACCAAGCACCCGTAGGTTGGGGCGCCTACAACCCTTTCACAGATGCCTATCCACCCGGTCTAGCTCCACGTTCCGGTAGCTCATCAAAAACAGATTCTCCATATGACCTATCCCGCGCACAGCTACGAGATACAGTCTATATCCCCAGCCGCGGGCACGCAGTCTTGCGCTTCCGAGCAGATAACCCAGGTATTTGGTTATTCCACTGCCATATTATCTGGCACCAAGCGAGCGGGATGGCCATGCTGTTGAAGATAGAGTGAGGCATTTAGAAATACCTGTATATACAATATAACCGAATCAATGAGAGACTCCATTCACTTGAACCAGTATTGCACAGAAGACCTTATCAACCCTGCATTTGCTTTATTAAGCCAAAGAAAGATGCCTCTTTCAACAAATACGGTTGTGTAGTGTAATGGTTATCACTCTGGATTCTGATTCCAGCAATCCCGGTTCGATCCCGGGCACGACCTTTTTTGCATCTTTTTTTTCCACCTGACATGTACATATGGCATGTATCTTTTCTCTAATTTCAGCAGGTTTTCACTCTCATCCGGATGGTATAACCTGTTCCCTAGACGCCACCGTCGTCCAACCACTCTTTCGCCACTATGATATAAAAGGCGCATGGATGATGGACATGTAGATCAGTACATTATTACTGTATTACCATCCCCGACTATATTGAGTATCAAGTATAGTAGTACTACCAAAGTACTTACCATGAACTACCACGTAAGCCCACCATATAACGAACCTATAACCAGAAGTACAAAGTACCACCAACGCTACACAGCATATCGCTATAATCAGAGATGCAGCAACTACGTAATACATCAACCAATAAGCATAAGTACTTCATACCGAATTCTCGGGCTCCCAATAGCGGGAAAGCCGGTAAGCAACAACTTCCCCCCAAAGAGTCACGCTGCATGCTACCTGTGAACTCTATTTGGGGGCAGGTGATATCCCTTTATTGTACTTTGCTTTTTTAGTTGGGGATTCATAGGTGTTTGGATGATATGCCCCGCGATGCTTACTGCATTTGTCTTGATTATGGCACCCTTGCTTTAGGATTCTGTGAGGGGTAGATAAGGTGGTTGTTGTGGCGCTTATACTTTGCGGGTTGGTTCTTAACCAGTCAGGGGGTGGTGGTCGTTGGTGTTTGACCATATCGCTCCTTTGCTCCTCAGGATCTGGTGGCTTTCCCTGAGATTCTACTATGTAGGAACAAAACTTGGTATGTGCTAGGTATCTCGAAATCATCATTGTTAGGCTAACATATCGGGTACAGCCACTTAGGCCGCTCCAATCTGGTATCTTTCCCATCCATGCCAATCCATACTGCTGTCAATAATACAGTGAACAAGGAAATGAAAAAGTAGAACAAAAACACTCAAACGCCGGATCACCCTAATAATATAGATGGATGCAGTCGAACAAAATAAGCTTCATATCTCAGGAGGCAGACGCCCATTCGACAACCTCCAAGGCGCACATTACGAGGATAAGGGTTGAAGGGAGGATCCTATAGGTCGTTATTAGTGGTTGATTTGTGGATGCGAGCTTGATGTTACTTACCACACCACATAGCTCTGGAACAAGAGCTTCGACATGGCGCTAACGTAAACATTGTTGATCTGGCAAATCTGCGCCAGCTGAAGAGCCGACGGAGCTCCAGTCAGGAGGAAGCAGACGATGATAAAGATCGGATCGTCCAGAATGCTGATCGGCACATACTTGGCCAGTAACGCAAGGATAGGGGCCATGATGATCGTAGGAAGAAGCATGCGGGCCACCAGAGAAGCGACAATCAACTTCTTCTCTTCCTTGGGGTGCTCCACATCATCCAGTGCCTCCTTAGGAAGCGTGTTGCGTTCAAGGTTGGCTCCCAGAACAACGAGGATTAACGGCACAGCAACCTGACCGTTCTGGTTGATCGCGCGGGTAACAGAATTGCTCACAAAGGTGCCCTCGTCGAAGAACAAGCTCTGGAGCGACGGTACCGAGGCGACCACGATCGAGACAAGCATGGCCCACAGGGGCGGGTTCATGAACTCCCACAACCCATGGAAGAACCTTCCGATCCAGCCTGTGCCCACGGATGGCACCTTCTGCATCCTCGTTGGCAACCGTCGAAATATGGCCCCAGTCCCTTTGGCCCATCCGCTGGCGATGCGGCTACGGAGTCGACGAAGGGACGCCTTGACGCGGGCAACCAGACCCTTCTTCTCGTAGCTCTCTTGTACAGCGGGGAATGAAAGCATATCACCGGCGGAGCTTTGTCGGGGCATGAACGGCGCAGGGGGAGCATCAAGCAAGGGCGTGCGGTCGGGATCTTCCTCGCCACCGCTACGGGACGACACCTTGGAGTAGGGATAGTCTCGTGCGGTCACGGGTGTTTCTTGACCAGATGCGAACGCATCCGAGTCCTCCTGCGAAGCTCCGGATGCTTGCGTCTGTTCATCGAAGCTTCGAGTCCTCACCAACGGCTCATCTGGATCAACTTGCTCCGGGTTGTCCGTGTATCGCTCCTGGCCCTGTCCAATGAGGGTGGTATTCGGGTCCGGTTCTGCCTCTTCCAAGTAACGTTCACGGGGGGCAAGAAGCACATGGTAGCCCCAGCTCCACCGCACAAGCTGTCCGAGCTGCTGGAAGATGAGCAGATATAGAATACCGCGAGCGGCTACTTCGTCATCGTTATCGTTCGGGACGCGATCCCAGTGAAGACCCTTGAGAGTTTGCGACAGGGACATGACAAGGGAGATAGGGAGCGAGTTCGAGTTTCCGAAAACCTAGGAGGTATCCCACCGGTCAGCGAAAAGACAGGGAAGAAGTAAAATGTACAAAGCACTGGACATTGCACTTACGGCCATGGCGGCAACAAAGTTGGAAGGGCGTTTTTTGAGCCGGAGACATCGCGAAACAATGAAGGCGCAGGAATAAGAGACCAGAGTTTGGATAACGAAGATGGCCGGGATGATAGCCAGATCAGTGAGCTTCTCTGCTGTGAGCTGGGACCCAAGTTTTGTGAAGACTAACAGTTGTGGTCAGCTGAAATGTGAAAAGAACCGCCAAAGAGACCAGGCAACTTACTCAGGCAGGGCGTGAATAAAGTGACGTTGAGGTTTGCTACCAGCTTCTGGGCGTCCGCATCGAACATGCCCTGTTTGGCAGCAAAGTAGCCCGGCAAACTCACACAGATGACCTCGAGGACAGCTTCGAAGACCAAAAGGACGAGGTTGAGGAACGAGGGGTGGCTCGAGTGGGAGTTGCCATCTTGAAGGAGGGCGGGATTGGCGCCCATCTGGGTCATGAACTGAGAGGAGATTGACGGGTAGGCATTTTGAAGAGATCTAGGGGCAGTAAAAATGGCCATCGACAAGAGGGCGGAAGCACGAGACAGCCAGGGTGGCAGAGAGGGAACAGGCAACTAACTCTAGGAAAAATCTGGGGAAGGAAAGATGAAGAAAGGGAAGTGAAAGGGGAAGTTTGGATGATGGGGGATGACGACGCGAACGGGAAGCAACCACAAGGTAGTCCTGATGGGCAGAAACAGAGAGAGACGATGGCGATAATGCCGTCGAAGATGATGACGCCGATAGATAACGAAGGTAGGCAGGCGGTAGGCGAATAGGATTTAGAGTTGGCACTGCACGGAAGCACGATTGGATTCAAACAGTTCAACCTAATGCGTAGGTACAGGACTAAGGGCCAGGACAGACCCTTTAAAAGCCACTAACAGTATACACACCAAGATAGTATAGATAGATAACTAAATTAGACTCCAATGAATGAAGCGGGACGCCGACGGGTTTAATACCAAAGCCGATCGTGTCGGTGAGTCTTTGACTGTCTGTC
Source organism: Aspergillus neoniger CBS 115656 (assembly GCF_003184625.1). NCBI lineage: Eukaryota > Fungi > Ascomycota > Eurotiomycetes > Eurotiales > Aspergillaceae > Aspergillus > Aspergillus neoniger. Next base: position 677,721 of record NW_020291147.1, on the reverse strand, counting down.
TTGCCTTCTCTGTCTCTGTTGAAATCTTCTACAAGGAATTCCCAAAACATCATCGTCAGGCTTTCCCGGACTCTCTGGACCCGGGAGGGTCCCAAATGGCCAATCAGGATCGTTTGTAGGCGAACGCCCAGCCCAGTTTCGCGCTGCGCCCAGACCCGCCAAGGCCTTGGGGCCTTCCACTAGATACCTTTTTAGTACGGGCAGAATTAAGTCAAGTATGGGAGAGTAGTAGTACTACTACTGCTCTAGCTCTATGAGGATTCATGAAGAGAGCTCAGTTTTATAAAGGTAGCTGTCATAGAGGAGCGGGAATAAGTAAATATGAAGCCATCGAAAAGCAAGCTCTTGAAGGACGGGCTAGTACTTTTGTCCCTCCCGACGGATGACGGCAGAATATCCACCAGGTAGGAGAGAGCTCCCCAGCTTCCCCCAGCCCTTCGAGATGCTTGGCAGTGTGACACAAGTATCGACCATCGGAACCCCTTCAGCGGAAGACTAAACGCGAGATAAGACATTCTCTTGGCGAGAATTCTACTAGAAGCTGAATGAAACCCTTCTCAGTAAGGAGAAGGGAACGTGTTGTTAACTTTCCTGCGAGTTGAGTGGCCATAGTGGGAATAGTCGGGAGGAGTGGTGTAACTACTACACCAAAGTACAGCCAACAAGCCTCATAATCACGAAAAGAGTTAGTATAGTAAAAGCAATATCACCACATACGTGTCTATTCTAAACTTGACTGGTCTATTTGGTATATCCCTTCTTGTTCATCACTCTGCCACATAGTTAATATCCGACGAGACAACTTTCAAGCAAAGCAACTCATGATGATGAAACTTCCCACAGCGGTTATGTCATGATCGGCGGCCAATGATAATGCAAGCTGATATCACACCCGGTCTTCTCTGGTCATCCTTCTCTTTTCCTTCCAGCTCACATTTCCGCTTCCATTCAGGTCAAAGGGAAACCTTATCTGTTTCGCAATCATCTTCTTGAGAACCTGAAACAAGTGGTTCGATCTCCACGAAACCTTGCCACTTTCCCCAGATGTCCGGAACCACAAGGGATGGAAGTGGTGTGAGTCTCATTCCTCCAATGCGGCATTGCGCAACTCTCTCCCTCCCCCACTTAGACACTGCCCGCTGCTGCCGAGGATCGACACCGCTAGCTGCTGCATTGGCTTCGGACTCAGAGGTCGATGTTGGGGCCTATCTTGCTTAAACTCTACAGTAGTCCAGATAAGTTATTAATAGACTCTGGGGCAGATTTACTACTTCTTTTTTCTACCATCATATTGCAGCATGAATAGCACTACTACTGTACCAAACCATCATGATGAAACGGTACCTTCTTCGTCTTTGGTTGGCCTACCATCCGTACACGGAAGACCTGGCTTAAAGCCGACCATCCAATATACAGAGTGCCAATAAGATAGTCTTTTGAGTTCTTCGCAGTATGGCCCGCATTCAATCCCAGGACAGCAGATCCACTCCAGTAGTTGCACTGATAGCGCCCTCTTGGCATCAACAACATATTGAAACTCTGCAGTGGGATAGAAGCAAGGATCCACTCCTAGAGTTTGGGATGCTTCGGGGCATTGATTCATCATAAGGTTGTCGGGGCTGTGTACAGGGAAGGAAGCCGGGTGCGAGCCCGACAATGAGAAACGTTTATATGTCGCCAAGACTGGGGAAACCCTGATAAGAAAGAGGCAAAAAAAAATAAAATAAAATAAAAAATAAAAACGCCCAGGGCCGGGGAATTAAGAAAAATGGTTGACTGATCAACTGGTGGCTATTACTCAGGATATTGCTGCAATCATCGCGGTGACACAATCATGCCAGTGATTGCGAGTGGCTCCCGCCGAGGACAAGCCCCATCCGATCCTCAGCTGAAGATTGGGAACCCCTCCGATAGGGCGTTGCACACCCACTGATGATGTCTACTACTGCCGACCAACCCCGTTATCCCCATGGATCTCGGGCTTCTATCACCGACCGTTGGCCATAATTTGGTCGACGAAAACGATTTCGGGCTTTGGACTGACTGATGGGTGCTCAAATCCCTGTGCATGGAGGTAGTCACTACTTTGTAGGAGGCAAAGATTCTCGCGATCCTCGGTGGTGGCTATGATAAGAGGGAGAGGGGACCATTGTTACACAGGGGGTGGTGGTAAACGAGCTGCTTCATATGTCATAAGCCACAATATCTGATCCTGGGCATCCCGGGCTAATCATGTAGAGAGTAGTAATGCTACTATTTGTTAGTATCTGGGGGATGGAATGATCAGCTTACATTATTTATTTCTCTCTGGACTGCAACCCGTGGAATGGGACCCGTACTTTGGTTAGGTTCACCCCGGCTTAAGGTAAAGAGATCGGGGATCCATCGGCCGAGGGGGGTGGCGATATTCAGGCAGAAACAATGTTGGTTGCCACGGATGCTTGCGTGAGCCAATTTACACTCCGCAGCTGAACGGCAGGGTTGAGTAGCGTAGACGAGATGGAAAAGGGCGAGATTAAATAAAGTATTGCGTAGACATTGACTTTGTGCCTGAGGTGCCGGTGTTGGCACGTGTGATTGGGCGGTCGGGGACTGGGACAGCCTGAGGCGACCGGGAGGCAAGCCTGGCAGATTTGCTGGGCCCCATCTGTCTCGACTAATCACAGTCTCTCTTTCCTCTCTTTCCCATCTTATAACCTTCTCTGTTAACTTATCCTTCCCTATCCTCACCTTTCCCTCCCCTCCCGAGGCTTGTCGGCCGTTGCTCGCTTTCTCTCTCTCTCTGTGCCGCTATCTAAATCTTGCTTCTCCTTTCTTTTGAGCCTGCATCATATCTATCCTTCCTCCTCCCCCCCTTCCCATCCATCCCCACCGGTTTCGCCTCCAAACGATTCCTTTAACAGCTCGTTCATCCATCTCTCTCTCTCTCTGCACGGTTATTTTTATTGCCTGTCATTCCCACCCCCCACTAAGTACCGTCATCGACCCTCTTCCCCCCCTCTCTCTCTGTCTGTTTCATGTTCCTCTTCCTCTACCACTGTACTAAGTCCTGACCTCTCTTCTACCTGCCTTTCTTTGTCTTCTTATTGGTCACGGAGTTCAAGCCGCCCGACCAATATTTTTGCGAGGGATCGCACCATCTGTTCTCCATCCTCCCCGTCCCTGTTGTGCCTTGTTATCAGCCTGCTTGAGGACAGCCTCAGGCGTGCCCCGCGTCGACGAAACCTGCTTTCCTCTCCTCCACTTCCCCCCTCTGGAAAAGCGTTCTGGCTCCACCAACATTGAACTTCCTCTCTACTGCCAATTTTATTACCATCTATCCTCACACATCTTTGATAGCTTCATTTTTCCGCTCTTTCCGATCTTTCGTTCCCTCTCTTCAATCCCCTCCTCCGTTTATGCACCAAGTGCCCCGACCTCCGTGAGACTGTTTAAACGGCACTCTCGGACCACTGCGCTCCAGCTCCCGATACCAATTGTGCTGTTCGAATACTACCTCTAAAAATGGCAACAGAAGGGGAGCCGATCACGGACATCTCGTCCAGACCCCTGTCAGATATGGATAACCGCTCCGACACCACCGACGACGACCTCTCACCCTCCCTCGCCACAACACAATCGTACGCTTCAGTACCCTCTCTCCGCCCGACTCTCGATAAACCCTCAATCACCCCGTCGTCGACACATCTAGGTCAACTCAACGCCGCCCGACGCGGTGCTGGGACGCCTCAGAATCGTCCACAAGCTTCAATGAGCGGCGCGCAGCCAGGGGGATTGAATCAGGATATATTAGCGAAGATGAAGGCTTTCTCATTGTCTCGACAGGGCGCCCCGCCCTCTTTGGCGCATGCCAATACGACTGGCTTGGTGCCCCGGGCTTCTCCGGCGGCATCGGGTGGCAGTCCAGTATCAGTACAGCCTTCACCAGGCGCAAATGGCCCCTTGGCAGGTGCTTTTGCAGGCCGGATACCTCCCACCGCTGTTCGTCCCGGTACCAAAAACTGGGTCTCTTCGCCTTCTGTGCCTCATGGGTCCCCCGGTGGCAGCTCTCCTAAGCCCGGTGGTCTGGCCGCGAAACGTATGAAGCCGGGGTTGAAGTTATCGGACGCTACGGGTCTGAACGGCTCGCCGTCGCCTGGGCAGCCTGCCAGCGGCGGGCCTGCTCCCCCCGAAACCGCATTCAGCAAATATTCAGAATTCATTGATACGAATTCGGGGACGCTCAATTTCAAAAACAAGGCTATCCTCCATGGCGGCGGTATCGAATTCTCATCAGGTCAGAGTTTCAGCATATCCTTAGACGAGGTCGATCGTCTGGATGAACTAGGCAAGGGTAACTACGGAACGGTGTACAAGGTTCGCCATAGCCGTCCTCACATGCGCAAACCTGGGATGGGATTACGGGGGATTATAAGTCGCAATGAGGATGGCGACTCCACTACGACGTCCGGAGTGAAGACGGAAGGTAACCTTTCTGGAGTTGTCATGGCGATGAAGGAGATTCGCCTGGAGTTAGACGAGAGCAAGTTCGCTCAGATTATCATGGAGTTGGAGATTCTCCACCGCTGTGTGTCTCTATTCATTATCGACTTCTACGGCGCTTTCTTTCAAGAAGGCGCGGTCTACATTTGTGTTGAATACATGGATGGCGGCTCGATCGACAAACTATACAAGGAGGGAATACCCGAAAATATCCTTCGCAAGGTAGCATTATCCACTGTCATGGGCTTGAGGACCCTCAAGGACGACCACAACATCATACATCGCGATGTCAAGCCCACCAACATCCTCGTCAATTCTCGCGGACAGGTCAAGATCTGCGATTTCGGTGTGAGCGGCAACCTGGTTGCCAGTATTGCCAAGACAAACATTGGTTGTCAGAGCTACATGGCCCCTGAGCGCATTGCAGGTGGGGGTGTGCAGCAGTCTGGAGCAAGTGGAGGCGGAACCTACAGCGTCCAGAGCGATGTCTGGAGCTTGGGCTTGTCCATCATCGAGTGTGCCATTGGTCGGTATCCATACCCGCCCGAAACCTTTAACAACATCTTCAGCCAGTTGCACGTAAGTCATTGCTTCTTTTGTATCCTAACTCATCATTCAAGATACTAACTTCTGTAAAGGCCATCGTCCACGGTGACGCGCCAACACTCCCTGAAATCGGCTACTCTGAAGAAGCACACTCCTTTGTCCGCGCATGCTTGGACAAGAACCCGAACAACCGCCCATCGTATAGCATGCTCCTGCGCCATCCCTGGCTGTCGTCGCTTATGCAGCCTCCCACGAACACCGACGCCGATGATACACCAAACGGCTCGACAAAGGAGGGTGGATCCAATGTCACGGAAGATGAGGAAGTGGCAGCCTGGGTCAAGGAACAGCTAGACCGTCGCCAGCGTGGCTTGATCCAAGACGCAAGCAAGCCTGCATTACACGCCGTCGCCCTAGATGCCGTTCCTGGGAGCCCTCTCCTTGATGACCCCTCCGCTATTTCCGCTCAATGTTAAAATGTTTCATGTGGTCCCTTGGCCTCTCACAAGATTCGGCCTTCATTCTGTGCTATCATCCTGTTTTCAACATGCATGCGTCTGCGTGATGAGATGGCACTCGCTGGCGCTGGCGCCGTCTAGCCAAGCTGTCGCATGAGGCTCACACATTAGGGTGTGCCTGACAGCTTGGATTTTCTCCCGGGTTTGAGTCCTGTTTTCGGAGGGTAGCGATGAAATGCAGCTGCTTACGTCGTTCATGCTCCTTACTATTGATGTATAACGAATGTAGAGACATAATACGCTAGCTAGCTAGAAATGTCATGATGACGATGGTGGAACATTGCATGCGCATGAGTGATATGAGTAAAAGGCAATGACTCCGATCGTCTTTCGCTTTCCCAACGTAGCATGCCTCAAGACAAGGCATGGGCGACATCATCAAACACTGTAGGAATGGCAGAAGAGACCAGAAGGTGTAATGCTCAATATGATGAGTATCCCATGGCGGCTCCGCTGTCTTGCAAACTCGAGTAGGTATCTATGTCGCATCACGTCCTCTCTAGTGGGCAAACGGCCATCAATGCTATAGATATTCTTCTCGGAGGCTCAGGAAAGAATGCTATTCTGCTGGCTGACAAAACGACACTCCGAGAGTCCGACTCTATTAGTTAATCCCACTGAGGATTGCTTACCAAATTACTGTGGGTATGCAGATGCAGTGCAGTAACTGAGCCCAATTCGGGATTGATCTCAACTCCGAGGTCGGCATGTCGGTACATCGGAACGCCGACTTGGAACCATCGCCGTTGAAGGAGATCACAATATGAAGTATATAGTCTGAGGGATAAAAACAGTTGGAGTGGTTAATCTGTGCAGTATCTTGCAGTATTTTTTAGACATTCTTATTCTGATTCAATCGAGCTTCCACTTATCTCTCATCGGTCAAAATGACTACTATCAGGAAGGTTTCAATCATCGGGGTACGCCATATACTTACTACTGCCACAAGCATATCAACCCATACAACCATCATATCTAACAAAGTATACCCTACAGGCCACCGGCACCCTCGGATCCCACATTGCAAGCGCTCTCTCAGCAGCCGGCCACCAAGTCACCGCCATCCAGCGCAAGGACTCGGACAAGCCTGTTCCCACAGGCCTCAAGGTCATCAAAGTCGACTATCAGAACAAAGACGAACTGATCTCCACATTCACCGGCCAGGACGTCGTCGTCAGGTGCGTCCATCAACTAACCAACACCATATCTATCTACCTAACTAACCCCTTCACAGCGCCGTCTCCTCCCCCCAACTCACCTCCGAAAAGACCATCATCGATGCCTGCATCGCCGCCTCCGTCAAACGCTTCATCCCATCCGAATACACCACGATGATGGAATCCCCTCTAACCATTAACCTCCCCATCGCCAAAGAAAAGGTTCTAATCCGCCAGTACCTGAACTCCGTCATTCCAGACACTTCCTTCCCTACAACCTGGACCTCCCTTAACAACGGCGCTTTCTTCGATATGGCCCTCAAGTACGGCGTCCTAGGCCCTAACCCCATGACTAAGAAAGCCGTCTTCCACGATGGTGGTGATAAGAAAATCGCTGTTTCACTACTGAGTGATATCGCTACTGCTATTGTTAAGTTGTTGGAGCCTACCAATTTCGAAGCTGCGGCTAACCAGCCGGTGTATGTTTGCTCGGCTGTGGTTACGGAGCGGGGGTTGACGAAGATTGTTTCTGAGGTTCTAGGGGTGGATTTTGGGGTGCCGGAGGATGTTGAGGTGAAGAAACTTATTGAGGAGTCGGAAGAGAGGTTGAAGAGGGGGGATATGTCGGCTATTATTAACTATTATTATCAGATGATGTATGGGGAGGGGTATTTGGGTGGGGAGTTTATGCGCTGGAATTGGAATGAGAGGCTGGGTTTGAGGATTCTGGATGAGGGGGAGGTTAGGGGTGCGGTGAGGGAGATCTTGGGGTGTTAGGGTGTTATATTGCGTGGGTGGGGTGATTGTATAAGGATACAGATGACAATATTATAGGGCTTTTCTGTGTCTATGAGATAATTTGAGGCATATATGCTATTGGCCTTGGATCTGCTTTCAGCTAGTCCTGGGTTGGGTATATATTCAGCGGTAAATAGATATGAGTGATGATTTGGAGGGTGTAATTGGATGGTACCGTTGATTACGATTATCATCTGCAGACACTGTATCTTCACAAAAGCAAAGAAAAAACATTACAGTGAGTCGCGGTCGGGGGTAGTACAGGTTATTGATAGTTAGCAATAGTCGCTGGTAGTCAATGTCTGTACTAGGAAGATCGTGTAACCCGACTTAGTTCCCATCCAATGGAGTCTCTGAATATAGCATCATATGAATGTCAGACATTCGGAAAAGCAACAATCACATATGAAGTTTCCTGCCTATCTATTGCTGCATCACTAAATTCAGTGATTCATTCGACGGTTCCTCTGGTGCTGCAATAAGAAATATCCAAGGAGATGACCAGCGATGTGAGATCGGCGCCTTGAAGAGGGAGAAGAAGAAGAAGAAGAAGTAATATGACATAAATTGATGCAGCCCTTCATTCAGCTCGGACTTATAAACATATAAATACCGTCAGGATTTCCATGATATTCTACAACAGTCTAAGCAATCTCTCTTCTCTCTCCTCTTGGAGCACTGCGAAAAAAACAGACTCGCTGCTGGCAAAATGAAGACCATCTCTTATCTACTCGCTCTTAGTCTTTTGGGGACTCAGGTCCTTGCTGTACCATCTTGTGTATGAACTTGTCTCCGTGCAGTATATGGAATTAGCACGAGGGTCTCTATAGTATATGCTGACACACTTCGCTGGCTCAGCCTGTCGCTAATACAACATAACGGATGCGTACCATGGTGCACCCCAACATGTGATGATTTAAATCTATGCTTGCACATATTTGAAACGGAAGAGTGCAACCTAGGGTGTCGATGTATCAGGGGATATGTTCTCACCAAAGTAAGTATAATCGAAAAGTGTTATTGGCATAGAAATAGCTCAGCTAATACTTGTACAGACTGGTGACTGCGTTTTACCGAAGGATTGCCCAGCTGGCGGATTTGAGAAAGATCACAGTGACTCTTGGACAGATGATTCCCCATAGATTTCAGTCTGGACTCTTGTGATATATAAATATATACTATATTTATCATGATACCTTGTGATCGTAAACCTCATGTGCCCTGTTTTGTAGGATTATGAGGCAAAATTTAAAACACCATTCCAACAAATACGGTTGTGTAGTGTAATGGTTATCACTCTGGATTCTGATTCCAGCAATCCCGGTTCGATCCCGGGCACGACCTCTTTATGTTTCTTTCTATTTTTTTCCACCTCCTGTGTCCTCTGCCTGCAAGTTCTCCATAATAGCATGAAATTATTATTGCAATGCATAAGTGTCTCTATTACCAGTGCACAATCACTAACTGCCCCCCTTCGCATGCCCATTAACTATCCTACGAACCTCCGCACGCCCAACCCAAATTCCAGCAGACTACAACCAAATTCAACCATTGATTCAACCCAACAACCAACCACAAAATACTACTAACATTGGTACCCCAGTACCCTGGAACACCAGTCCTCGGAAGTCCAGACCCCTCAGCCAACGGCTTTTCTCATACCCGCTAGTTCCACGGCTCACCTACCGAAGATACGTCAACAGCCCTTCCACGAGCTATGGATGGCCATGTGTCTGGCCAGGGCCGTATCCCACATATGAGGCAGTTCCACAGTTGACCAGATTATGGGATCTGGTCGAGGCTTCTGGTCTAGACTCGTCGAAACTAAGCACACACAAAGCAACGGGTTTGCCCTGCATGGACTTGCATGCACACTTTGTTCGGAGACGGTGGAAGGATATGGTTCCATTGCTCGGCTACCTTTACTGATATGTACTCTGGGCCGAGTTGGTGGAAAGTATGTGCATATGTTCTGATACAGGGCCGGATGCTTTCGGTATCGTGTGGAATAGGTGGACAAAGGGTTGGTGTTTCGTTCAGGTCACCTTATGGGGTGTAGTTGATGGCAATGATGCCGGTGGGTTGATTTACTTGCGGTTGATGTCCTCTTGTTTGGGGACTACTGTAGTGGGCAGTGACCACTGCAGACGTCTAGATGATACGGAGGTGCTGGGTAATCTCGTCGAGCTCTAGATAAGTCCTGGCAGGCGGGCACCTCGAGTGATGTCATTCAGTACGCTACTTATATATTTCAATCCCGTGGGTGACTAGTATACTACACCACCGATGATGCTACAACTATCAATATCCTTCCACTATCACCCAGAAACGCAGGCCAGGATACTCAACATACCCACTACACAATGCTTCATCTATACACCCATACAGGACAGTCCCAAACATAACAACCACCCGTAATATACTCCCAACTCTACGCAACCAGCTTCATAATCTCAAGTTTTCTAAATTTGCGAAATTTCGAAACTCCCTGGTCGTATGGGGTAATGGTTATCCCTTCGGATTTTGATTCCGACAATCCCGGTTCGATCCCGGGTACGACCTTTTTGCTTCTCTGTCCTGGATCATAGTAGAGGAAGGAAAGCAAGCTTGTAGGAGACCGTAGTGTGATTTTTTTTGGTGGGTGTGTTGGCAGGGTGCGGGTACATGATACTTGCTAAGTCGATAGCAATTCGATCATTGATGAGTGATGTATTATGTGCAGAGTGCTTCAATGACGAAGAAGGATAAGCCATCCCCTGCACTACTATCTACCGGATATATACGATGTCAATGGCGTGCAGGGTGCTTGTTAGTGATATAGCTGGACCAAAAGTATATCTGACGGTTGACTGCATGCACCTGGGAGTGCCAAGGATCCGAAAGCCAGGAAGGGATGAATGACAGACACAAGGGCTATAGCCATTGTACCCCTTACTGGCCAGGGATATGCCAGGGCCCGGGAGAACACGATTGGATGGGTGCTGGAAATAAAAGTGGAGGGATTGATGGCATGGCATACATAGAGGTACCTTGCATTGGGGAATGTCAGACCGAGCACAAGAGTAAGTATACCGAATGCAAAGATATAGAATGAAAAATGGGACAGTACCGATACTGACAAGCATCAAGGAATCTGTATCTGTGAAGATATCAAAAAATTTACCAACCACAAAATAACACCCAAATAGCCTAACATCACAACCCCAAACTGGCACAGCACCAATCCTTCTCATCAAACAATTGACCCTCCAACAGAACCTGATCATTTCCAAATGCAATTTGGCCTATAATGTCAAAATAATCGCGGATTCAACAACCAAGGTTGTGTAGTGTAATGGTTATCACTCTGGATTCTGATTCCAGCAATCCCGGTTCGATCCCGGGCACGACCTGATCTGATCTCCTTTTTTGCTGCCCTACAAAGCAGCAGACATAAGTAGCAATCGATAACAGTATTCGTTCTTGTCAAATTAGACAGATAACCAATAAACTAAACCGTTGCACTAGAACCCCGGGAGAAGTTTCTCAGAATGGAACCATTCCAGGGCTAGAGGAATCTATGACACCAACCGCTCCGCCAGGTCATACATTAATTAACATTAGGCATATCCACATAGTAGTACATTGCTGGTTGCTACCTACTGTGCAGTAGTATGATTTATTTGTTGTTACAGAGTGAGAGATAGTTAGGAGGTGTGCTTGCTAATGATACTACTATCTATGTGGTTTGTCTTGCGTTTCACTTGCGACAACGATATCTATCTATCTATCTAGTACTGTGTACTAAAAACTCAAACCTCCTCCGACACTAATGAATCTATGTATAGACCTTCAATCTCCGAGTAGACTACTAGCTAAGACAAAGAAGCACTGCCCCGAAATAATGTCTTGAATTTAAGCTTCCGGGTGGTCCAATTCGCTTCTTTTTCATCCATTCATCACTGTCATGTTCTCTTTTTTTTACCGGGCTTGTTGTTATGCCGGCTATTTTTGGGCGGTTGTCTTATCCACGCTGTGGGGAATTAGGGCACTGCGTGCTAACGGTCCGGTTTGTGATGGCGGTATTATTCCTGCAGATGTTGCTTTTACTAGTCTAGACTGGAATCTTCTAATGCATGGTTAGTTGGGTGGGTTATTGAAATTTTGTTTCGGGCGGGGTTGGGCCATAGGCAAAGTATGCACTAATTATTTGGGTAGTGGTGTATATGGACTATGGAGATAGAATACGAAGGTTTGAATTACGATATTGGTCATATGAGCTAGTTAGAAAGGACTAAGCATAGTAGTAGTGTTATAAGGTTATTTTTAGGCTTTGAGGGTAATAGTAGCAGATTGCTATGGCGCAGTAGGTTGAATTTCTTCACCTTGTTGGGTATAGTAAATAACAAAATGCAAAATGATAGCAATTCCACATAGGAAAGAAAAAGAGAGGCTGGTTGCTGGCCTGTTTGTTGTCACCCTTTATGCGGGGCAACTGGCCTAGCACCGAGAGAAGCAAAACACAAAACAAGCAATAGTGGCGGTCCAGCGTACGTGGGTACGTACGTCACTAAGCAGATGGATTTCTCTTTAGTGTCGAATACAATGTCTTAACTCAACATGTTGCGCGATGTCGATTCTCTCGTGCTTTGTTCGGAAAATTGCGAGACAGGTGCAGCTGCATATGGCGCGGGTTTGCGAGATGGTTTGGCTGGCACCTGTTATTGATCGCTGTGGCGCGGCCGAGGTCCCGTAAGTGGGATACGTAGTGCCCTCCCGCTTGCGTCGTCGATCGACCGGCCCTTTCCCGTTGCGGTCCCATACGGTGCGATCTTTCTACTCATTTTGCGTGGCTGATGACAATGGTGATGAATGGTGGTTCTGAGCTTTGCGAAAGCAGTACACAGACTGGCTTTCAAGTGAGTGAAAATTATCGGTCTGGATGGGGCGTTGGGATGCCGAGGCGTTGTTCGGGTGGGGCATGCGGTGTGGGTTATCGTTGATATCGTAGGGAGTCAAAAGAGCGTGGACTCGATGGCTTTACGACCTGAGTAGATAGGTATTATGCCGTGATCTGAGATGAGAGTACGTTCGTTGGAGACCGAGGTAGATGAAATCCCATAGTCTCCGATCAGTTGACATAGACCATCACCGCAAAGGAGATCAGACAGAAGCAGAGCGGAATGTAGACTTTCCGGTCCATGTCTGGATCTAGCGGGGAAGAGGAGGATGCAGCGCCGGCGATAGAACGAGTCCGATTAGCGCGATGGATAGATTTGCTAGGTTTCTGAACCATATTCTGATGGAGGAAAGACAGGCTTGAGCCTTGCAGGACCGGGGGGGGGGGGGTTAGTTGTCCTTGACAAGAAGGTGGGAGGGGAGGAAGATAAGGGGTTTGTGCAAAGAAGAGAGGGGAAACAAGGGTCGGGTGATCAACGTGGCGCTGGATTGGGATTCGCCCAACAAGATGCGCATCCTGAGGCACGCCTTCCCCAACCTTTCGCGGTGGGCAGAAACTAGGCATCTACAGGCATCAAGGCGGGAGACAATGAGACACGTGATTCAATGATTACATGTGGTGAGATAAGCCCGTATGGTATGGTAACTGCAGAAATTCAGCCCCACGGAGAGACTGGATAGATTACGGCAGGTGACCGAAGGGTTTGCGGAACTCGGAAAGGTTGGACAATCCAAGTATCCAACAAGCTGCATCCACTGCATCCTTTAGCTTCATCCGTGAAGGATGAGGGGGTTCATGACGGCTCCTGTCGTCCTCCCTCCTTCAGGGGACGGGTTAAATAAATGAATTAAACGACCTCCCCTGTCTGTCTCAGATTGAGGCTGATGCGCCTGACAGACACCCTCTGATTTTGATTACCCTGTCCACCTGTACTTCTGACTCCTGCACGTTATTAGCTCATTCCCTGGTCTAATCTCCAGGAAATTGAGCCAGAAGCGCTCGGTAGTTCGGACCCTCTATCCGAATGCGTCTTCTTATCGCTGATGGGCTGAGGAAGTGGGTAAGTAAGTTCCTGACCCTCTTAATTCCTTCTCAGGGCCAGAAATATGGTCCTTCTCGAGTCGCCTTCAAGCTCTTTGTTATAATATTATCCGGCTGAGACATTCTTTTCTTCCTCACCTCCAAAACATTTGGCCAACCGAGCTGGCACTTAGACGAAGTTTCTATTTATTCATTTGCCAGACTTATAATCTTTTCTCCGGAGTGTTGTCCAACGCCGGTAGAAAGTTTTGGAACGGTCCCTCCGAGGGCAAAAGTTGTGCTTATTGCACCCTGAATTAGTTAGGGTCCTTATTTTAAATTTTCTAGTTTTTATTTCGCACTACTTACGGCCAATGGATGTTAGTGGTATTATGACCATGAGATTGGACAACTGTGTTTACATTTTCAGTCTGTTCTAATGGTTGAACCACAGGTCCAATGTACCTGATCCATGGCTCGCATCGATTGGCCTCAATTGCATCGCAGCGTCAATGCTGCGACACTTCTCTGACAGGATCAGCAAGCGGGATACCCAACTGTTGGATCACAGCTGCGCGGAAATTATATGTGCACAATTATGCGACCGTGGCAAATCGTGGTTAAATACTTGGCCCCCTTGGCTCTCGGAGTTATTGCATCGTTGCCTAAAAAGGACCGACACCAACTTGCTCCACGGTGACCCTGTCGTTACCACCTTGTAGTAATTATCCACTCCTTCGTCGGACCCTAAGCGAATGACATCTTGGACTCCTTCCAACCCTTGGCTAAACCGTTGATGACCCTCGGTTTCAAGGAGGAAAAGACAGGTGAGAACAAGGGGGATGAGAAAAAAAAATTCATCTGGAAAGGGAGGATGAAAGCGGCGCAGGGGACCGAGGGAGAAAAACAAGAAAACAGCAAATCAGAGCGTGTGTAAGACACGCGGCAGGCACAAGCTTTTGTTCCTCTCTCGCTCCGCCTTCGTATAGTCTACAGTGTGTACGCACTACGCAGGACACACAGTGCACACGCCCTCGTTGCTTTCCCCGGCCGGTCAGCGCAACGAACGATCCTCCCGACCGAGTCGAAAAGTGGATAATGCCAGCCTCTGCGGATGCGCATGCGCCTATCACAGCCGCCAACACTGGCTTTCTCACTGGGGCCGTCTCCAGTCGAGACTCCACTGGATCGATGTCGTCCTTTGCTCCTCCTTCAGTCACCGTGTCTGACCACCTCAGCCGTGACGCAGACCTTGTCCAGTGCCTGCCCAGAATCCTCGCAAGGCCAAACCAGGGGATACAACCTTTTTGCCCCCAGTTATCATCCTTGGGTCTAGTTGGCTCGACGTGACTACTCCGTAGCGGATGAAGTCTCCCTCAGGGGAAAGTATTAATATCATACAATTTGTCTCCACGGCGGCACCCACTTGGCTAGCATCATTCACTGTGACCTTATTAGTACCAGTACTCTGCCCACTTCCCGGCCCATCGTAACGGAAGTCTAATATTCCCCTCCTCTTCCCTTTTTGGTTGCCCGGGTTCCTGGGTCTGTCGTTCGCTTTCTCTGCTAGACTCACTTACTAGTTACTTCACTACTATTTAATACATTGAGCATCCCCCGACTCTACCCGCCTCTTCGATTTCATACCCCGGACACACACAAGCAGGAGTTTGTTCCTTCGTTTGGTCTCTTGCTCGAACCCTCGTTGTTAGCATAGAAGAACCTTCTAGTCTGTCGCTTCTGGCATTTACCACCCCCACAGCTACAACATCATGTACTTCTCCAAAACCGCCGCCGCGCTGGCTGCGCTGCTGCCCTTGGCCACCGCGCAGACCTATACGGACTGTGACCCTCTTAACAGTACGTTGCTCTTGTTCACACTCATTTTTGTTCAGAGCTAACCGAGCAATCAGAGACCTGCCCTGCTGATACGGCCCTGAGCTCCACCACCTTCACCACTGATTTCACCTCTGGCTCATTCGGTGGATGGATTGCTACCGCCAACAATGTCACCTTTACCGATGAGGGTGCCAACTTCATCATCAGCGAGAAGGGTGAAGCTCCTACCATTGAGACCGACTTCTACTTCTTCTTCGGCAAGGCTGAGGTTGTCATGAAGGCTGCCAGCGGTACCGGTATCTGCAGCAGTATCGTGCTTGAGTCGGACGATCTCGACGAGATCGACTGGGTAAGCTCTCAAATCCCTCAGTCTCATCATTCATCATTTTACTGCCCCTGTTGCCCCTGCCAACCCTATCATGCACGCTCAGCTGCACCCTTATCACCCAATATGCATGGGGTAGTAGGCTAACCAAATTGGGATATTCAGGAAGCTCTTGGTGGTGACACCACTCAGATTGAGACCAACTACTTCGGCAAGGGTGACACCTCCTCCTACGACCGTGCTACTTGGGCAACTGTGTCGACCCCCCAGGAGACCTTCCACACTTACACCGTTGAGTGGACTGAATCCGCCACTACCTGGAGCATCGATGGCACTGTCGTGCGCACCCTTGCCTACAGCGATGCTCAGAGCGGTACTCGCTACCCCCAGACTCCCATGCGCCTGAAGCTTGGTATCTGGGCTGCTGGTGACTCCTCCGAGCCCGAGGGCACCATCGAATGGGCCGGTGGTGAGACTGACTACTCCGACGGTCCCTTCACCATGACTGTCCAGTCGGTCTCCATCACCAACTACAACCCCGGCTCCTCCTACACCTACTCTGACAAATCTGGCGACTACACCAGCATTGTCGTCAACAACGGCACCTCCAGCTCTACCACTGGCTCCACCACCAGCTCTAGCTCCACCTCCACCTCTTCCAC
Source organism: Aspergillus neoniger CBS 115656 (assembly GCF_003184625.1). Lineage (NCBI taxonomy): Eukaryota > Fungi > Ascomycota > Eurotiomycetes > Eurotiales > Aspergillaceae > Aspergillus > Aspergillus neoniger. The sequence continues at coordinate 661,435 of NW_020291147.1, read as the reverse complement.
CAGCTCTACCTCTGGCTCCGGCTCCGGCTCCAGCACCAGCTCCGAGTCCAGCACCAGCGCCTCCAGCGCCGCCGCCGCCGGCTCCTCCTCTGCCCTGATTGGCTCTGGCTCCTCCAGCAGCGGTTCCTCCGCCTCTGCCTCGGGCTCCGCCTCTGCTTCCTCCAGCGCCAGCGCCAGCGCCAGCGCCTCTCCCCTCTACACCGGTGCTGCCACCCAGGTCGGCGCCTCCACCAGCCTTCTCTTCGCTGGTCTCCTCGCTGCCCTCTTGTAAATTGTACCCCTTTCATCATCGACGCCCAATCCCTGATGCAATAACCTCTTTTCACTTCTTTTCCTGGGTCGTTTGGACACTTACACCCACCCACCCTTTCCCCTGCTTTCACTGCATAGCTTATTTGGAACCGTTGGAAGTACATATTATCTGAAAGAAGGAGGAATTGTCTATTTGGTTTTATCTTCCCACCTACCCACACTGGCTATCAGACGGAAAGTTGATTTGCTTTCTTGCTACTATTGTTCAATGCTGTCGGTTGTTATCTCGGAATGAATCATCTTGCTCGCTTTTTTTTTCCTCCCTGCCAATATTTTACGAAATGGGTCTTTTTTTTAACTTTGGTTTTAATTTTGTCTTTTCCCGGACGGACGCTCCTTTGCTGGACAAGATCAAAGACTTAATTTTAGCAGCTCAGAAACTTAATGATATCTATTTAAATCCAGTGTAACCCCAATTCCATGTAACTATTATAATACTACGTACGCGCCGTGCTACGCTGTGGTTTCTTGGCCCCCGCCCCCGGGGTAAGCAGTACCTAGACTAGAAAACTGTTCCTGACAGGTAGGTGTAAGCTATGTGTAACGTGAGATCCACGTGTGACTGTAACAAAGCCAGGTGATCAAAAAAAGAAAAAGAAAAACAAAGGAAAATAGCGCCGCGCACTGCACCCAAGAATTAAACTAAACGCCGACTTGCATGTTTACCCCAACTTCTCGTTCTTGGCCAGTCCGAATCATAATCAAAAGTAATATCCATCATATGCATGTCTCATATTCACGTTATTTAGCTTTTCAATAGTTTGCGCTCAGATAGCAGAGTTTCTTCTTTGTTGCAGCATCTGGAGCTGATTCGATAGGTTTCGGACGACCTTGATGACCGGGCGATGATTGGTGGACGCTTCTCGGAATATGTCAGCTAGTGAGGGATCGGGGCTGGAGATGGCGCTTTCCGACTCCGTGGTGATTGGACGAAGGATGGCAGGTAAGTTGACGCCCAAGAGGGAGTCAACGAAGGCGCGCAGACGAGGTGGCTGGTCTGATTTCGGTCCTGGCTCGGGCCCTGGATTATTAGGCCCGGGCGCAGGAGTAGAAGAGCTTGGCTTGGATTGTTTTGATTCGCGGGCTACAATGCTTCCGATAGATTCGAGGTGGTCGTCAAGCGTGGCGAGGTCGTTGGAGAGGGAATCGACTTTGGACTGCATGCGCGTGGTGAGCTGGTCGAGGTATTGTTCTCGTCGGGCCATTTGGGTGGCGTGACGCGCGTCCTGACTCAGGGTCTGGATGTTGTCGCCGCTGGCGATCAGACTATCTACCGCTGAGCGGATGTCGGCTCGGAGCGAGTCGAATTTCCCCGCTGCGATGCGGGTGGCTTGAAGGCATCCTGTGAATTCGAGGTCTAGTTCGTGTTTACTGCCTGGGTAGGCGTGCTTGAGGTCGGTGTGGATGTCGCGCAGCTTGGATTCGCTTTGTTTTAGTGTGTTGGCGAGAGGGTCTGTTTCGTTAAGGGTCGAATTGAGCAGGGTCTCGAGCCGCGATTGTGAGTTAGTGACGGGGTCCCGGGGGGCTGGTTGGTGGCGGGGGAGTTGTGGCTGGGGATATGGTGGGATGCAACTAGCTGGGTATAGAGTTGCTATTTTGTCCGAGGAACAAAGCGTCTGGTATTGCTGGACTATCTCGGGAAGGACGAGCATGTGAGCAATGGCGGCAATAAGAGCGCAATTGAGTATTGTGCGTAGGAATTTCTCCGCGATCTTCCATGCGCGAGGCTGGGTTGCCTTTGGTTGGCGAGGCCTTTGCGTTGGCGTTGCCGCCGTGACATCTTGTTTGGGCGAAGGAGACTGCTGTTGCCCTTCTTGCGCCGAGTCCTTCGGCGATTTTTGAGGCCTCCGTCTGAGAGAGCGCTTGGTTCGAGCAGTGGGCGCAACCCAAGATCCTTCTGATAGAGGTGCTTCGTATATTGAAGGCATGATCAGCTCTGGTCCCGAGGCGGATGAAGTGGAGGTAGACATGGACTCAGTTCCATAGTTGCGGTTCCTCCTAGCTGGCCGAGGCGTCGGGCTTGAAGGCTCAGATGGCTGACATTCATCTTGTTGCTCATTCTCCTCATGAGGAGAAGCTACAACCCAAGACTCGCCCAGGAATGAGCTGTCCCGGGTGCGAGGGCTTTTGATAGACATCAAGATCTGTGGTCACAAAATACAGACCGGCTAATAGTAGCTTTATGGGAGCTTTAGTCGCCTTTGAGTCACTAAACGGTGTTGGTGAACTGACGACGCGCACGCGAGCCGTTGGAAGCAAGGGTTAATGATATGAGATTCCATATACTGTGACTAATAGCTCATGCGCATGTGAGAAACATCAAATATATAGCGATACTAGCAAGGTCAGTCAATGATTTCTTCTACTGTAGCACCGTGCTATCGTAATAGAAAGAGAATGCGACAGGACTGGGTTACTAGTGTGGCTCACGTGAAGCAAGAGTACTTACATAGAAAAGACAGAATAATGGATGAATTAGTATAGCGATAACGGTGAGTGAGCGGCGGTGAACCAGGACGCCGATCCCAAAGTAAAAGAGGCAGATAGCTGGACTAGTTGACGATAGTATATCTAGATCGGTCTTTCAAAACGTCCAGCGCACCCGATGAAGTCGGTGGGGGACAATCACGGGAACGCGATTCCCAATCAGGAACTCGCGTTGGCAGTCACGGGCGACCGAGGAAAATCCTCCAGTTTCACCGTTTGGTCGCTGCCTCCGTCCGCTAAATTCCACCATGCGTCGACTGTCGCCCTTGTTACGACAGCCTTTGCTTTCTCCAAAACCTCCGGTCAGAGGACGGCTGACCCCTTGGCCATCAGTGAGGGCGCAATGGCTCTCATCGACGTCGTCCCGACTCTGTTCGTGCTCTGACCCGCAGCCCGGCCAGCCTCAGACTCAGTCTTCCACCCCAGCCGATTATCGCGCCCTGGGAACATCCCAGGACCTTTTCACAACCTCGGTCTACAGTCCCGGATCGCCTCTATTCCTCCCCAATGGCACCCATATCATCAACAAACTCATCACCTTTCTCCGCACGCAGTACCTCCAATACGGTTTCCGCGAAGTCCTGACCCCGACGATCTACAAACGGTCCCTCTGGGAAGTCTCCGGCCATTGGCAGAACTACAAAGATGACATGTACGAGGTGCGCGGTAGGGGGGCCACCGGTGATACGGACGGAGAAGCGGGAGAGGATGAATCCTACGGCCTGAAGCCGATGAACTGCCCCGGCCACTGCCTGCTATTCAAATCGCAGACGCATTCTTACCGGGAACTGCCCATCCGCTACGCCGATTTCAGCCCGCTTCATCGGAATGAGGTTTCGGGCTCGTTAAGCGGGCTTACTCGTGTGCGCCGTTTCCATCAAGATGATGGGCACATCTTCTGTCGGCCACAGCAGATCAAGAGTGAAATCGCATCGGCGCTTGGATTCGTGGACTTGGTCATGACAACATTCGGACTGGGGCCGTATCGCTTAGTCCTTTCCACAAGGCCAGAGAAGGACTTTATCGGTAGTTTGGAGTTGTGGAATAGTGCCGAAGCCCAATTGCGCGAGGCACTCGACAATACGGGCAGGGAATGGGCCATGAATGAAGGTGACGGAGCATTCTACGGCCCCAAAATCGACATTCAGCTCCAAGACAAAGCGGGCAAATACCACCAACTTTCCACCATTCAGCTCGATATGAATCTCCCTCAGCGATTTGGGCTGGAGTACCAGGTCGCTGAAGGTGAGGAGGATTACAACCCGGAGACTCCAGGCAAGGCGACCCCGGTCATGATCCATCGGGCAAACTTCGGCTCTCTGGAGCGATTTTTGGCGCTGCTCATTGAGGAATACGCTGGTCGCTGGCCATTCTGGCTTTCTCCACGCCAGGGTATCGTCCTAACCGTGAACCAAGATGAGGCCGTCGTACAACAGGCTCACGAAGCGGCTGCCAAGATCTCTGGATTCCGCGCCCTTCAGCCAGGCCAGATGGGGACCGATGCACCCCAGCCGATCTCCTCTGTTGACTCCACATTCTTGATCGATGTGGACAGCAGTAGCCAATCGCTGAACAAGAAAATTCAACGAGCCAAGCAGATGAAATACAACCTCATCTTCATTCTGGGTCCCAAGGATGTTTCTGCCTCTCGCATCACGGTGGACGTGACAGGTCAGCTGCAGAGCAAGCCTGAGCGTGGGGTGCAGAAGCTGCAAGACATCCTGACCCAACGATTGGGCGAGAAGGCGTTGAAGAACCCTCGGGCCATTCCCCTTTCCGTAGATGACGTTCACGAACTGTTGGTGCAGCTGGAGAAGCAATTTGTATAATACTATAACAATGACGTGTAGATATAAACCATGTATAATAGAAACCATTCAGTATGCACGCAAGGTGTCTGATGGTGTTGGCCGGGAGAGGATCGGCTCTCACGCGGTCTCTGTATACTTGAGTATGGGTGCCACGTGACTGTTCGATTAAGCTTAAATTGCATGCCTGATCCATCTACCGCTGCCTGAATTCGATGGCCGCAAAGGGTTAGAGCCCCCGGTGTGCGGCCTCCTGATTGGCTGTGATGCAGTCGCACTCGCCCGAGATATCGTCATGCCGGTTTGCGTTCCAATCTTTCCCAATTGCTCCGGCGCCGCCTCTCCCGCTACAAGATCGGCCCATCGGAGTGCCCGTCGACTGCTACAATGACCCGTGAGGACGCGAATAATTACAGTCGAGATGACTGGAGTGATCTCCTATCAACATACACTCTGAATGTTTTGTCGCCAAAAGAATCCATCGATAAGGCTTTACACGAGTTCTAAGCTTTTCTCAACGGCCCACCTCTGATCTGATCATCATCGCGCCGCTCTTCTGCCCCCCCCCCACGACCCAGGGAAAGGTTCAAGACTTTTGGCTGGAATTAAGGTGCGCCCCTAAGCTTGTGGTGGCCATCGTCGTCTCACTTTTCTGGTTCCCTTTGACCCCCACTCGCCCTCCCTCTCGTCCCTTTCCCTTTCTCCTCTCGCCCTCCCTCTCGTCCCTTTCCCTTTCTCCTCTCGCCCCCTCTCTCCCCCTCTTCCTTTCCCTTTCGCGTGATCGTGAATTTTTTCTCCCTTCTCTTCCATGGAGGCTGCTGCGACGTCTGTCCCGTCCCCCACGGCCATCCTGGATTGTCCAATTCCATGGTCGTAGAATCCAAGCAATCGGGCATGGCCGACGTGCCTACAAAGTCCAACCTTCCCCGGAAAAGCGCCTTTTCCTGCGAGGCTTGTCGCAAGCGAAAGGTGGGTTCCTTCGTCCCCCTTACGTTCCTGACTCGGATGACTTCCGAGATTAATATGTCGAATCATCATCTTCGCTTCGCTGGCAGTGCTGACTGGGCCGGCTAGGTGAAATGCAACGGAGCCAGTCCGTCATGTTCGCGATGTGCGACACGCGGCGAGGTGTGCGTCTATAGTCTGTGAGTGTGGCTTATTTTTCCTTTTGTTCACCCTCGCTTCTTGGGACTTTTGCTTCCCACCCCCACCAGCCCGACCCGCTTTGTATTGCCCTATCGGCAAAATTGTCGATCACTATTGACTCTTTATTTGCTAGAGCTCCAACCTTATCTTATACGAAGCAGCTGGAAGCTCGCGTCGCCCAGCTGGAAGATGCTCTTTCCAAGCTCCGAAGCCAACAACCCCCGGAACCCGTGTCGCGGAAGGGCGCCTCCCCTGCATCGCCCGGCGAGTCTAGCGCCAGCCCGGGTATCCGAACCCGCATCAAAGAAGAAGACGAAAATGAAGAAGAGCTCGCCAGAGACTTCGAGGGTCTCAAGGTCGAACACGATGGTCGAATATCGTTCCACGGCCCGACCAGCTTATTCCAACTACCAAGTGGCGTCTTGAACGAAACTTCCTCGACGTCCCGTTTGGCCATGCAACTGGAGGGGCGGAAAGAACGGCTTATCAACAATGCATGGCGAGAACGGGCTTATGAGCAAATGGCCACCATGCCCGTAAGTCTAGTCCGGCCAAGCTATCAGACATGGAGCATAAGGATCAATGTTAACCTCATCGCGGTGACAGGAACCATTTCAGTATCTCCTCGATTCACATTGGTGTTGGATACAACCGCTCTTTGGCTTCGTTTATCGACCTACATTCACTCGTTAGTTGCCCTTTTGTTAGAGATGCTGGCGATGTTCTAACATCTTGTAGGTGATATGAAAGTCAACGGTCCCTATTACACCGACGCCCTGTTGAACGCCCTCCTTTCCCACTCAGTACGATGGTGCAAACTGGAGCCAAAAATCGGGCCAATCTTGGACTCATTCGAAGGAGGAGCGCAGTTCTTTCATCGCGCTGTATCAGGTCTCCATGACTCGCTCAAAGCCGGCTATGTCGGCATTCCAACAATTCAGACCTTACTTCTCCTAAGCGCGCAGGAGTTCGGGCGAGGCAACCGAAGTCAGGCGTGGTTATACAGTGGAATGGCTTTTAGGATTCTGGACGACCTTGGCATAAACATCGACAGTCGCAAGTACTCTGATAGCGCTCACCTGACCGATGAGGATATCGAGCTCAGAAACCGTCTCTTTTGGAGCTGTTATTTTTGGGATAAACTGATCTCACTGTACTTCGGCCGTGCCCCAACCATGCAACACTCCCGGGTCAGTCCTCCTCGGATGATTTTGGATGACACAGCCGAGGTCGAGCTTTGGACGCCTCATGGAGTCGAATTTCCCGATGGCACTCACTATCCGCCCACCCAGGCTCACTCTACTTCGTGCTTCATGAAGATGTGCGGCCTGGCAGAAATCCTTAACCAAATATTAATCCATATCTATGATCCTCTCCGACAGGTTTCGGAAGTAGAATATTATAACTGCATCCAGGAACAAGCCGCTAATCTGGCTGACTGGTGGGAGGAGCTTCCCGATTATTTGAAGCTACTGCCCATGGACCTTCCTCCATATTCCCCGCCAAGTCATATTGTGACCCTGAAGTACGTACCCTTTTCCTGCCTGTTTTGTCGCCATCCCCGACCATTCTAACGCTGTTGCAGCTGTCTTTACCATACCATCAACATCCTCCTCCACCGTCCCGTCCTTTGCTCCAAATCGAACCGTGAATCTAACGACAAGAGTCATCTGATTCAATGTATGACGTCCGCAACTACGATTCTGACCCTGTTCGATCTGTACCGTCGTACTTTTGGTGACAGTCACGTCGTCTTGTCTCTCTCCTACAGTGTATACACTGCAGCATCCATTTTCTTGCTCGAAATTCAGGCTCTGAAGTATGCTGCTCCGGGGACCCTCGACAAGTTGAAGTACTGTATCTATGCTTTGGAGCGAGTAAAGGGGACAAGTCCTGGTATGTTGCCTATAACTGAATGTGAGTTCTGCAGCTAACGAGTACAACAGTGATCAGCACAGCCCTAAGTCTCATCTACCAGGAGCTACAAAAGCTTCAAATCGACATCCATATTGTCCTACCAACGGCCCAAACCCAACAGCCTCAACAGCAAACTGAAACCCAGACTCAACCACAACTCCATCAGCGACCTCGAACCCATCATAGCCATTCTCCCTCCCAACATCAGACACCACCTCCCTCGAGCATCTCCAGTACTTCTCAACGCGTCTCCCCTGTACAGCAGCAACCACCCCAAGCCGACCATCCTATCACCTCCATGCACACTGCTGGCGTGACCTCCGCACCATCAATGTTACCAGGCTATAATTACCAAACGCCCGTTGCCGACTTCGAGCTGTCGCAGACCAACATGCCACAAGTGACTGCTACACATTTTATAGGCGGTATGCCGAACGCCATGCTAACACTGGATAACCCTGGCGCATACGAGATCACACCTGAAGTGTTTGAAGCCTTTTCCTATGCGGAGCCTATAACGACGAACATGGCACCTACAGTTGATTATGGGTGGGATAGACATACTTGATACCAGGAGCAAGACGTAGCTGCAGGCTACGGGGGAACGATGCTTCACTGCAAGTGAGTTGGCTTTATAGTAGTTCGATACATTAATCAAACATCTGTACTTGTCACCTGTATGTAATTCTATCGAGGGTTTTGAATGTGTAGAATTACAATTGAACAGTTGGACAACCATATAAGTGTATAATAAGCTATCTAGAGTGGCATGAAGGGTAATAACGCTGCATGCTTTTATATCTTGTGTATGTCCTCCGTCCCAAACCAACCAGCCCCAGTTTCCATCCGAAAGTAATTATGCAACATCGTCCCCATCAGAAATGCAGAGATGGGAACTCCACGAGTGTAAGAATATATAGGTAAAAGGTAGTGTAAAAGTGAGGTATCAAAAATGTCGGGTATATATCGAAGATAGAAAATGTTCTTGAGATGTAATGTGCATGAAATGTCTACAGAGGCACACTTTTGCTGTCCACTTGCTTGGCATCGACACTGCCCTCACCGGCAGTGGAGGCCGAAGACGACGCGACATCCTTCGGCTTCGCACGCCAGCGAAGGTACCAAGGGCAATCGAAGAGATCGCCCATGCGCTCCATGGGAACACCTTTGGTCTCGGGCATCCAAATACCGAGGATAATGATGCCCAGAAAGCAGATGATGGCCCAGAATAGGTACGCACCCCAGACGTTGAGGGAAACGAACATGTTGGGTGTGACCCGAACGACAGCGAATTGGAAGAACCAATGCAAAGTCATGCTGAGAGCGTAGCTCACGTTGCGGATGCGAGTGGGGAAGATTTCTGTACCATACAGGTACGGGATGGTGCAGAGACCGATGGACCAGCCAACGGCGTAGACGAAGACGGATGCAATGGCGGCATTGGAAGCGTTCTCGTTTTTAGCGGCGCCCGGTTGCAGACCCATGTAGGCGCCCATGTAGATGTGAGCAGCCAGCTGGAGACTAAGTCCGGTCAACGCGCAGCGACGTCGGCCCAGGAGATCAATGAACACCCAAGTAAACGCCAGTGTGAAGACGACCTTGACAATGCCATATGCACCTGAGGAGATGAGAGATTCGGCGTTTCCAGTGATGCCAGCATACTGGAAGATATTAGAGATGTAGTAAGTGATACCGTTTCCTCCGGTCCACTGGGCGATGGTTTGCATGGTCATGAGGAGCCAGAACCGCTGCCGATAATTAGGGTTTAACTGGGACTCCTTGAAAGCTTGCCAGTGACTGACAGACGCCAAGTCTGCTGCCTTGGCGCGCACTTGAGCTTCGATTGTACTAAATTCTTCATCAACCTCGGGATCGGAAATGTCTTTCCCACGGAACCGAGCTAGTACAGCTCGCGCCTCCTCGGGCCGCTGCTTGGACACCAGATAACGAGGTGTCTCAGGTACAATGAAGGAAGCAAAGAAGGCTAGGCCCGTAGGGATTAGTGGAATCGACTGAACCAGGCGATATTGTTCCCGGGTAGGGGCCATATGCAGGTCAGCCCCATAGTTGACAAAGAACCCTGTCGGTGACATGTCAGATAACGCCACATGTGAAACTAGCGGTTAACGAGAGCGTTAGCTTACCCACAGTGAGGATGGTGAGCAAGACCACCATATAAACGCTGACTACCAAGCCTCTAGTCCTTGCCGGCGCTATCGTCGATATTAGCACTTTTACAGTCCATGTACATTAATCTCCGAGATTATTTACCGATCTCTGACAGGTACAAGGGCGTAGTCACTGTTAAGGCACCGGCGCCCAGACCACTCCAAATTCTAGCAAACAGTAATAGACCATAGATGCCAGAGGAGAAGACTTGGATGAAAAGGCCCGATCCCCAGACCAGAACAGACAGTTGCCATGTCCGTACTCGACCCAAGCGATCGTTCAGGTCCAGCGAGAACAGCGCACCAAATGCAGCACCCAGCACATTGAAGGAGGTTATGTTCGCCTTGCGGTTGGCCAGGCCAGTGGCATCGTTAGTCCAGTTAGAGGACAGGATGTTGAAGTCGACCATGAACGACTCGAGCTTGACGCTGGCACTGTAGCCACCCTCATCGTAACCTGCAGTCCCATCCCACCAGTCAGAATGCGATCTCTGGTATGAAACACCACAGCGTGAAGATGACGTTACCTTTAGGAATGCTGCCACAGGCTATAATAAAGATCACTAAGGCATAATAGGGATTGGTGGTCCACCGAGACCAGTCAATCGCCTTCCATCCCATGATGGCGAAGCGGGAGGAACCGCGATGGAGCTGGAATCAGCTATTTTGGGGGATATTAGCCGACGAGATAATAGATGTATATTAAGCACTATGGAGTGAATCTGGGGAAGCTCCAGTTTGAACCGATTGCTGCCTTGTTGGGTACGTATCCGAAGGGGCCGGGGGGAGAATGATTAGGAGGCAAGCCACACGATACGAGTCAGGCCAGACGAGTGGACGGAGAACAAGCGAGGCGAGCAACAAAACTCGGAAAGGAGAGAATATCCACTCGGAAGGAGGAGGGCCGAGAGGGGGTAAACTGGAAGGAGCGAAGAGGGGGGGGGGGGGGGGGATGGGAAGCACGGGATCCAGAGGGGCGTGACTCGCCTCTCGGTCAACTTCCGTAATTCTCTTTTCTCTCTCTCTCTCCTCCTTTTTTTTCTTCGTACACACGCTAATGCATCAACTAGACACCGTTCTGGAATAGAACGCCATTTATTCTTGGTATGCACCTATTTCCCGTTTCTGATATTAAACTATGTAGTTAACTACGATTCCGATGCTGACTTCATCTAGTGACATCTATATCTAGATCTAACTTAACTATAATTCTTTTATTCTTTAATAGCACCATGCGTGCACACTTCGCCTGCATGTCAGATCGGGCGGGTCGTTCCGCCTGCATCCACTCGGGCCATTACCGTTGCCTGTGAACAACTCCGCTCCCCGTGGCTCTGCAGTTCGCTTAGATACACGTCCGATCTTGCTCGGTTCAAGTAGTCAAACGTTTTCAGTTGTCATTGGTTGCCGATCAGGCGAAAAGCAAGTGGACATATCCAATGTCGCTCACGTGGAGTGGCTCCCTTGCGGCCACATTCCGACCTCATCATACCGGTTTTCGTAGTACTTCAGCGACACCATCCCGCCTTTCGCTGGTGACTGGTGGGTCAGGGACTGTTTCATTCCTCACGTTCACTGGCATCCGTCCGGTAACACCATCGGGAAGCCGATGAGCTGCCGTAATGCCTTTATCCACAGTTTTGACTAGACGGGTCGTCCTTGGCTTTGCACCTAGCCTAATAGAGAGCATGATATCGTTGCAGAAATGTTCCTTAAGAGTAGCTGTGGGAACACTCCGGCTCAGCTGTCTTGTGAGTTTGTCACACTTGTGTTGGACATCTACACCTACTGCTATCCTCCTGCTATCACCCCTACCGATACCCAACCTCTTCACCTCGCCCTTGATGACGTCTTGACCATGCTCTCATCCTCCATGCCCACAATGCTTACCACGTTCCAGCCCAGGACTGGCCTGCTTGAATCTCCGAGGGCCCTGTTCAGCACTACACATCTGAAGGAGGAGCGACAACTATGCAAGGAGGGAACGGCAACCCTCCAGCCTATCCCACTGAAGTATCGAATTCCCCGAGGGACGTGGGATACACATATGCACGTTGTGGAACCAGAGCGCTTTCCAGTTTCCGCGAATGCAGTCTATCAGCCCCCCGAACATACCGTTGACGATGCGATGAGTTTCGAATCTACCCTTGGCATCGAGAAAATTGTACTGGTTCAACCATCCATCTACGGAACCGACAACTCTTGTCTACTTGAAGCGCTCAAAACCCTCGGACCTTCTCGCGGGCGAGGAGTCGTGGTGATTGATCCGACCAACATAGACACCGAGACCCTGGAGGAATGGCATTCGCTGGGAGTACGCGGCGTGCGGGTGAATCTCAAATCAGTGGGCAAGGTGCTCAGCGAGCATGAGCTGACCGAGACGCTGCTGCAACATGCGCAAATAGTACGGCCCTTTGGGTGGACTATACAAGTCTACGTATCGTTGGATATGGTTCCCCTGCTGGAGAATGTTGTCCCACAGCTCGGAGTCAAGCTGTGTATTGACCATTTTGGAGGGCCGGATCTGGCCGCAGTTGAACACCACGGGGAATCGTTTAACCCCTATACGCTCCCGGGATTTTCCTCGTTAATCTCGCTTCTGCGAGGCGGAGAGACCTACGTGAAGATCTCTGCTCCGTACCGTCTCAGCAAAGACGAGGAGTATCGGGACCTGGAAGCGATGGCCCAGGAGTTCCTTGAAGCCGCTCCGGACCGTGTGATATACGCCACCGACTGGCCGCACACGCGGTTCTCCGGCGTGGACATCGAACCCTTCACCGAGACATGTCTACGGATATGTGCGAAGGAGCCTGGATTGGCGGAGCGGGTGTTTCGAGAGAACGCGGAAGAAATGTTGAGGGGGGTGTAGTTCATTTTCTGATTTGATAGCGTCCAGCCAGCCTCTATTCGCCCCCCTATCACGAGTTACGACATCGCATAGCATACCATACCAAGAAATGTCATTCAGAATTTTCCAGCCATCAGGAAGCGGCACTGCAGATCGTGAAACGAGTGAGCTGTCCAATTCGGCCAGGTTCCGAGGTGTATAACTCGAGTGCCTCATGTAATCGGATTTACGGTAGAATTTGCCGAGACGTCGGCAACAGTGGAGACCGGGAAAGTGCACGGAAAGCGAGTCAGGAGCACTTTTTCCTTTAGATATATAATATCCCCAGATTATAGAGGCCATAATGTAAGACCTACTGGAGAAATATGATAGAAAACCATAACATCCTCCCCCATAAAAAGTACCCGGGGAAGGAAAAGGCCCGGAGTTCAGGAATAATCCCAATGGTGCACGGATAGTACATTAGCCTCGGACAGAATCCGAAATGCACGCCAACAAACACCAACACATACCTGTACGAACTACGTAGCTAGCTAACCCAGGTTGATAACTACCAAGTATGGTTCGTTTGACGGGGGAGTTATACTTTTCCTCGGAAAAGTGCAAATTTTTTCCTTTTCCACCCTTATTACCCATCTACCTTGATTTGACTTCTTGGCTGTTCTTATCAGATCCGATAATAGGCGAGCGAGCGAGCGAGGTTCATCCGCGGGTACCGAGCCCTAGTTAGTTTACATAAGGAAGCGAGAAGAAGGGTTCAACTTCTTGTTTTCCCCCGGGATGATGAATCTGGGTTGGATCCACATGCAGGCCGTTCGGGAGGTTCTAGAATCTTGGGGTATGAGTCTGGATCTATCATCTATTCTTGGAGGGGGAATTATTAGCGATGGATTGATACGATGTGCTGTTGTAGTAGACTACTACTAGTAATTAGGGATGGTTTGTATCTGGGGTATTATAGACTACAAGGTGGATATGTATGTAGCGGCTGACTCGGTCACTGACTAGGGTAGTGCTGTATGACTCGTGCAGGGTCTGTGCACTTGCATGGGAGGATTCATGGATGCAGGATGCATGCTGTGTGTGTGTGAGGTGTACGGTTTGCTTGCCTGTAAGCCATTGGGTTTTGTGTGAGAGGAGAATACGAGCTGCGGGCTGTAGGTAGGTGTTTCTCGTGACTTGGTAAGCTTAGGGGATATTGGACCCTTAAAGTGGAGTACTGTAGGTTGGTAGGGGGTGCGTGGTGTTTCTTCCGTTCTTAATGGGTAATTTCATTACCTGATTGTTGTTGTGGAGTATTCATGCAGATTGCAATATTGTAGAGAGATAGGAGCATGGTAGATTGAAATAAGTCACATGTGTCTGATGTAATCTCACACAATGCTTATTGAATTATCCATCCTTATTGCCAAGTGGAAAGCGACTATTAACAGAAGTTATCGATCAGATCATTGAGGTAGTAGCTGTCTAATGGAGATGCTATTGATCGATGTATCATTGGCATCCGAGGTATACAAACCGGAAGCATACCACTATTCCACGGTCTAATGCATACATTTTCGTAATTTGACACTACTCAACTACTACCCTCTCATACTAATTCTATTTAAGATCCAGATTACTTCACTATCAATTAAATCATAATGAACAACGAAATCAAAGCAAACACATCAACCCAACAACCTGTTCCACTCTCTACGTCATCGGGATGTCACCACCACCACAACCACCATCTATAAACACCAACACAACCACCACAGCTGAAACTTCACACCAACCCCAATTACCAACCACACCACACTACCAAAGGAAATAACCAAAATGCCCCCCAAAAAAGTCCTCATAATCCTCAGCGACGCGACCTCCTTCCCCCTGCACAACACCTCCACCGGCACCCAAGAACAACCCACCGGCTTCTTCCTCCCGGAACTCGCCAAACCACTCTCCAAACTCCTCTCGGCCGGCCACGAAATAACCTTCGCCTCGCCCAAGGGCCTCACCCCGCAGCCCGACCCGAACAGCGAATCCCTCCTCACCTTCGCAGGCAACTTCTACGAGCGCCAGCGAGAACAAGACCTCATCGCGCGCATGCGACGCGAAAACGGCTTCTCATCACCCCGCCCCTTCGCTAGCATCTCCGACGAGGAACTGAAGACCTTCGCGGCGGTGTTCATCCCCGGGGGCCATGCGCCGCTGGTGGATCTCGGTGGGGATGAGGAGTTAGGACGGATATTACGGTATTTTCATCAGGAGAATAAGCCCACGGCGGCGATTTGTCATGGTCCGTTGGCGTTGTTGAGTACGAGGAAGGTTGGTGATGGGGAGTTTGTGTATAGGGGTTATGAGATTACGTGTTGGAGTGATGCGGAGGAGAAGGTTATGGAGACGTTGTTGAGGGGGGAGATTGATAAGGTGGAGAGTCAATTGAGGGATGCGGGGGCTGTGATGGTTGAGGGGGGAAGGGAGAAGTTGGGCAAGACGACGCTTTGTAGGGAGTTGTTGACCGGGGGGAATCCGTTGGCGGCGGAGGAGTTGGGGGAGAGGTTTGTTAGGATGGTTAGTGTTTAATTACCTTTCTTCTTTTGGGAGATGATTAAGGTGTAGTGGTAGTGTACAATAATTGGATATTTTATTTTGTTGTATATGGGTCATGTTTTGAACAGTATTCAGTTTCCACCATTTTCTTTCCAATGATCTACAGTAAGTAGTAGTAGTAGTAGTAATAGTAGTTGATTCAATCATCATCCGTGTTCTGCTCTGCTTCTGCCGTGCAGATGAACTCGGGACCCTACATTCATCACCATCATCATTAGCATTTACCCCTCCCATTTGATCCTAAGTATTGGTAGCAACTTACAATAGTATAACAACACTTGACAGTCCCACCCTGAGGACACTGATCCACCCACTCATATCCGTCCATCGCCTGGCCTGCAACAAAAACACACAATTATCAGCACCCACCCACTGTATCACAAGCTATGCTGCATCTGAACATACAATTCTCCCCCTGCTGAGCAATCGAATCTCCCGGCGTAGGAGAGAAACTATCACAGCAGTACGGGTCCTGGATCATGCCGGTGCCGTCCTGCGCCATGAGACAATAGTAGTCGCTGCCGGCGGCGACGAGGGTTGTCGATGCGGCGAGTGTGAAGAGGATGGATTTGAGATGCATTTCTGACTGTCTTTTCCCAATAAGATGAGAGAAAGATGGAGGAATTGATGAATGGATGGCGGAATTCTGCTTGTCAGTGAGGTGATCCGGTAGGGTATTTATTTGAAATGAATACCCGGAAATAAGGATTGTCAAATAAGGATTGTCTCGTGTAGTAGGGATAGATGGGATGGATGTGCAAGGTGCGTGCAATGTGCATAGTATGTAGACGCGTGTCCTGTCCTTGTTTGATCCCTTGCGTTGCGGGTTCGAGGCATGGCGGCTGGTTTACACATGGTATGTATGTTTGTACTTTGTCATTGTGTTATGTAGCAGATTGATTTGAGGTGGGTGAGGTTGAAATTGGTGTGAATGGAACTTTGATTTGATGGCTTGATTGATGGCTTGTTGTTGATTATGCGGCGATTTCTTCCTCTGCAGAGGATTGGACAGTATCTTTGTGGTGGCGCGACTTGAATGTTCACTGCCTTGGTGGGAAGTAGTATCCCTTATCCCTTGATCCCCTGCCACTGGCTTTTCCTCTCCTGTCCCGTCCCTGGCTAGTGGCTATGTGCTTATGTATGCTGCAACAGAGTTTATGCTTATTGAGAGATGTCAATCATCTGGATTAGCTGTAAGGGCACGATGTAAGCGATCTGTTTGAGACACTAATTAACTACTTTTTGCCCCCTCTCATCACAACTCCAATCCAACGTGTTGACTACTTCAGTTTAAGGTTCACAGGAGCATCAAGTGCAAAGCCCTTGAACGTCCGCGCTGACTTCCCCAGCAAGGTACATTTCTCCACCTTGGGAACGGCCTTCTGTCCGAAAGTACCCTTAACGTGCAACTCCCCGTTGCTGTACGTGAACTCGAGCTCTGTCACAGATGACGGGTTCAAAGAGTCCCCATCATCCAAATACAGACTGCCCGAGGCAGTGCCATCCAAGTCTGGCGCGATGATCAGTTCGAACCCCTGCTTGCGAACTTCAGTGGTCGTCATGCCGCTGGACGTCCTGACAGGGATGATGTTTCCACCGCGAATGTGCAGAGGGATGTGAGTGATGTTGATGTTGCTGAGCGTGATGTTTTCTCCGTGCCCGCGCACCACTGCTCCTGTGTACCAGTCGTAGAAGATGTCGTCGGGGAAGTATGCGTCGACTGAGGTGGATCCCTCATCCAGGACAGGGCTGACTAGAAGGGCGTCACCGTAGAAGAACTGTCGGTCGTTCGCAAAGGTGTTCGAATCCTCAGGGTACAGGTAGAATTGAGGCTGCAAGAATGGCTCGCCAGTCTGGCTTTGCCGGTGAAGAGCAGTGTAGATATAATCGAGAAGCCTGTACCGGATGTCAATGGCCTTGCGAGCGGACTCGGCAACCGTGGGCCAGCGGTAGAACTCTTGCGGTATATCGCCTAGCTCATTGTGATTACGGTAGAACGTATAGAAGGCACCAAGTGACGCCCATCGGCCACACAGCTCCTCCGTCGTGTTGCTACCAAACCCACACACGTCAGCTCCAACCATTGGGATCTGGAACATCGATGCGAAAGAGAGGATCTGCGCGATGGAGATCCGGTAGTGAACCCAGTCACTAAGGTTATCGCCCAACCTGTACAAATCAGCGATGCGCCAGCTAGAAGTATTGGTAAACTTACCAGTGTCCTACGTGTGCTCCAGCACCCGCAAACGTACTGCGAGTGATGACCAAAGGTCTCACATCGGGACGGCGAGCCTGCATCGCCGTGCGGGAAGCAGAGCTCATCACTAAACCTGTCAATGGCGAATCATAAATACAAATATTTGAATACTTACTTGTTCCGTAAAGGTTGTGCGTATCATACTCGGCATACCCCTCGCCTGCATGGATGAGATCGGTCTCGATAGTGCTCATGCTCAGTACGCCTGCGGCATTCCGGATTGTGTAGGGCGGGTCAGTGAGGTTGCGGTTGGGCAACCCAACCTTCTTCCCTTTATCACCTTGCGCTCTCTTAACAGATCGCTTGGACGAAGGTTGGAAGTCCGCCGGGAACCCAGGTAGTGGAATCGGGCTGCTTGGCCGCACAGGCGGCGCTGCTGGTGGGAGGTCGTCGGAGATTGCAAATGCAGCCGGGTCAAGACAAGGATACGGGCAAAAGTTGGATGCTTCATTCATGTCAATCCACAGGGCGTCGATATCGACTCCTGACTTGGGATCGAAGAACTGCTGGAATTGCGCAGTCCAGTAATCCTGAGTATCCTCATTGAACCAGTCGGGGAAGACCGTCACACCAGGCCAAACAGCACCTGTAGAGCTTAGTTGATGCTGCTAGGTATGGAAGATGTGCATACTTACCCTCATACAGACTACCGTTCTGATTGTGAAGGAAAACATTGTCTCTTACACCGGTGAGATACGCCGAGTTATCTAGAAAGCACATGTTAGCCGGAAGCTGCAAGAATAGTTGGGTATGATCCAGTTACTCACTGCTCACGCTCACAGCCGGATCGACCATGACAATGTAATGCTGATCGTGATTGTGGAGGTAGGTTACCAGCTCCCGCATCTTTTCCAGCGGGAACCTTTGAGGATCAAGGGTGAATACCCTCCTCTTGTCCATGTAGTCGATATCTGTCCACATCGTCTCCAGAGGGATCTTTGCCTGGCTGTAGTTGTAGACCACTTCGGCGAGTTCATACACGTCGCGGTATCCATAACGGCATTGGTGGAACTGAAGAGTCAGCATACAATTCGGACGATAGAATCAGGAAGAGAGAAGCGTACACCAAAAGTCCAGTAACTTTGCATTGCCGGGAGACCGACAATCTTCGAGTACTCCATGCTCGCTTGCTTAGGATCTTCTCCATAGAAGAAGTAAAAGTCCAAAACACCACCGAGAAGGTTGTATTCCAAGTACTGCTTCCCATCTGTGGTCTGATTGATCTTGATGTCCATACCATTAGAGTTCAGCAGGAAGACTCCATGAGTTCCGGACTTTCCACGGTGATCATAGTACACAGGATGACTGCCGTACAAGTTGGTGTTGTTCGGAGTGCCATACGCGTCGCGGTTCCACAAGGTCCGCGTGTAGTTGTACGTTGGCAAACGCAAAGGGTCAGAGTGCTCTCCGAGACCATACACATACGGGTCATCGGGCAGCCAGGTGCGAAGCCTGACATATTGCGACTGAAAAATCAGGGTGGATGCCGAAGAGTCGAACAGGACCTCATCCCCTTTGGAGATAGTAAACGAAAATGGTTCTTCCACATAGTCGAATTCCAAAACACTGTCCTCAGGGTCCTTGTCACTGCCCACGCGAGGAAGGACCGATTCAGGAACTTGATAGACTTCTTCATCGGCATCATAGATCATAACATGTAGCCGTTCATCTGAGCAATCTGTTAGTTAGGACAGACACCCTTGATTCACGAAAAACACTCACCGGTCTGATACTCCACAAGCAACTTAAGGTCCTCCAAATCCTTGCCATAGCTATGACAGGGCGCACCAGCTAGAGTCAGATCCGCAGTCAAAGACCTAGCAGACTTTTGCACATTGGACGCCTTATACCCAGAGCAACTCTGACTGCCTGCCCTGGGACCAATGACAGCAGCGCCCACAAGGGGTAAGAGAAAAAGCAAAGACCCCAACATTGTGATGTTGGCTCTAGGATTACCCCGGACTACAACAAGCCTTGAGTTCGCATCCAAATCGGGAGGTCACAGCGGCTTATATGTGTTTGGGCACGGACTGATGACATTGAATGCATGGCGTGTTGGCCGAAGTGCATAATGTGGCGTTGCGCGGTATGACCGGACCCCGCAGATTCAATCAGCGAAGCCAAGGAATGTAACTGACAAAGAGGCGGAATGAGCCGAGCAGTGCGATGAGAAAAAGCAATGTTCATAGGGGAGAAGAGCCGAGCAACGTGGAGACGATTGCCTAAAGAAGACAATGTGAGTCTATGGTCGTCCCATCTCGGTCAAATATCGGGGATCTTCGCCGCTATCGGCTTGGGGCTGATGCAGGGACTGAATAATTTCGGGTCACTTACACCGATTCTCGTCCATTGAATCTCGTGCAGCAGCCTAGACTTTGGACACGTCTGATCGGTATATCACTCGGTAATGTTCTGGATGGTGGGCCTTATTTCCTGCAGGTAAGCATTGGCAGGGAATAGTAGTATGAGAGATGGAACCGAGGGAGTGACGGTGATGGTGGCTCTCCTCATTCTCCCCCACCACGTGCCCCGCTTGACGCCCCGCAAACAAACAAACTGAGACATTCAAAGGATCAGGATCAGATATCGTTCAAAGAACATGGGCAAAAGTGAATATTTCTGCTTACTCTAAATCCCACCAAGAGTCAGTCAAAGCGTCGGATGCAACGGATTCGGTGGCCTGATACGTAGTTGTAGCTGATAGGTGGCTCTGACCTGTCAAGAGGCGGTCGCTAATGTAAGTGCTGCAAGCCTTTACAGTTGAGGTGGCAGTGGCATAAGATATTGAGCACATAGTACTATTGTGACACTCGAGGGGCAGCTCACCCATCCAGCATGTCGGGTACCCTGGCAGAAGCGTGAGGACCTGGGGAGTGCGCAAATGAATGTAAGACAGTGTTCAGTCAACCTACAGTCCTGGGTTACTCTCCCGCTTCATCCTGTGCGGACGCCTGTCAAAGCGAGGAGACAGCTACTCTACCTGCAAGACATGTCAAATGCAGATGCCGTGAGAGTTGAACATGAAGGAATAGAATTCTACGTGCATCTCTATGCCTCCAGCCAGCAGGGATCTCTAACAACATCGAAAAAGGGAAACGTTACATGGGGTAAACCATCCATCAAGTGTCATCAAAAATATGTGTCGTGAATGCGAAAGGTATCCGAGGTGACCAGCCACCAAAAATGTGCAGTTGAAGTATGTTCTCAAGTGTGCGACTGTTTAGATCTTCTGACCAGCGGAAGCAGCCTTAACATCGTCTTCGGAGCTCATGATTTGAACCTTGATGGCACCTGTCTTGGGGTTGGCAGCCGTCTCGAAGGCCTTGATCGCATCCTCCAAGAGGAAGCGGTGCGTCACAAGCTTCTTCAAGTCGATAACACCGTTCCTCACTAAACGGATCGCGCGAGGCCAGGTGTTGCAGTACCGGTACTGGTACTGGAGGTCAATCTCCCAAGTACTGAGACGCATAAAAGGAACGGTCATCTCGTTCTTTCCGACACCAATGACGAAGACCTTGCCGCCGAACTTGACACTCCAGATGGCCGAAGCCACACTGCTCTCCACACCAGTGCACTCCATCGCAATGCGAGGCCTCAAAGCGCCGGGGCCCGAGCCTTGTCCATCGTTGAAGACGTTGATGATACCTTCGGCATTCTGCTCAGCAGAGAGGCCAATCTGCACCTTGTAGGTGCGAACGTCAGGGACCAGCGACTTGGCAAATTCCAACCGACCCTCATCAATGTCGGTGATAACGATGGGGCTGGCTCCAGCCGCACGAGCACTCAACAAGGTGATGAGACCAATGGGCCCAGCACCAGTGACTAGGCAGGGGTCACCCAAGCGAAGGCCACTACGCTCAATACCTGCCAGAGAAACACTCAGAGGTTCCAAGAGCGCACCATCTTCATAACTCATATCACCAATCTTGTGGCACCAAATAGCGGGGTGGTTGACATAGCGACGCAGCAGTCCGTCGACGGGAGGGGTGGAGAGGAACTGAACATTTTCACAACCGTTGTAGCGACCAGTCAAGCAGGGTTCACAAGCGTTGCAAATGATGTTAGGCTCGACAGCGACACGGTCACCAGGCTTGAGGGAGGTGACATCGGGCGCAACAGCCACGACTTGTCCCGCGGACTCGTGACCCAGGATGTGGTCTCCTGTGACGATCATAGGCCCAATGCAGCCTGCGTGCCAGAAGTGCACGTCGGACCTGGATGTTGATGAACAATGTTTAGCCAGGGAATACGAAGCCAGTCGCGAGAGGGACGGAAGACATACCCGCAGATTCCGGTGCTGCGAACCTCGATTGTAACCTCACCAGGCTGCAATCCTTGGCCGTTCTTGACCTCCTCGAGCGTGGGTTTCGCGTCAGCGACCCACAAGTCATGCTTGGTGTTTGTGAACACGCCAATGTTCGCCTTCTCGAGAACAGTTGCGGTAGCCATGATGACCTAATCTAATGAAGGGGAGATATTAAGGGGAGGAGGGAAAAAGTCGCAAGAGGTGAACGCAAGGGATGAGCAGGATGGGAAAGCAAGCGGAAAGAGGATCTACCGGGCTTAAGTACTTTGTAACAGCGGTCTACCCCTCCATCATTGAAGGAAGGGGAAGAAAGGAGAAAAAAAAAAAGCTCAGGGATGATCTTTTCTTCAATGTGAGAGGCTGCAAGTAGCTGGTTCCTTCGCCACCGATAGGAGCATTGCCAAATAGCAGTAACGCGACGGGTCCATCATGGGCTTACTGATGGGTTAGAAAGTGGATAGAAGCTAAGAAGGGCATTTACCCGGTGGCCCCTCAGAGCGCGGGGTTCGGTCTGGGGCATGATTTATGGGATTCTCCCCCATTGGGTCAGACTGCCCGGCGGTCGCATTCCAAAAGACCATCCGTAAGCCAGGATGTCGCACTTGCTACCCTGGATAGTGTGCTTATAAATACGAGCTTGGTGCACAGGTAAGCTTTGGAGAAACAGTGGCTTGCCTAGAGAACTTTCTGGGCAGTCTTCCTTGCAATGGATAGGTTGCTCAAGTCAAAACTTATGCTTTCTGTGGAAGCCGACCGGTGGGGGCTCTTATCTCCGTCTTATCGGGGCGTCGGTTCTGTTCCCCCAAGTGCAAAGCCGGGTGTATAGGGCAACAGGAGTAACTGGCAGTGATGGAACAATATTGAGAGGGTTGTTAGAGAAGAAACACATCAGACGATGATCGTTACCTTCAATATACACCATACAGCCATCCCTGCCATTATGCTTCTACATGTTACAATCGCAGTCATTCTCCGATCCGATCCTGCCAGGAGGTAGATACTACCGGTAACATCTACAACATCTACTCGGTTAAATCATCCAGACAAGGTTATTTGATCGGTCTATTCTTAGACCCCCATCCGCTTCACCCCAGACATAATCCCTCTAGCTACTTCGTTGTCCCCAATCATTCATCGGAAAGTCACGGCTTCCACCTCGTTTCGGATTGTTGACCCAGAAGAGCACACTTCAACCCACTTAATTACCCGGAGTGGCAATTCTCCGGTGGGCGGGACTCGATCCATCCACCCAGTGGCGGAGCATTACAGGAGTCGTATCCACCATCTCTTCTTTTTTATCCCTGTTATGCAAGGCCGTCCAGCCCTCGGAGTTACGGTTATATTGCGGGTATAATGCTGCTGCTGAGGGTATGGCTACATTGAAGTCTGGTCGAGAGTGATGGCAATATATGTGAACCAAATGCATGTGGAACAGGTTCATAAAACATATACACCGACATGTTGTACAGTGCAATCGGTTAAATGCCTCGATGGACGATTGACTTGGCCCATAGATTTTTTCCAACTAATGTTTTTAGCTACAGTTCAAGGATCCGTCAAATGCAGCCTTACAGGGTCTACCTTGAGTCTCTGAATACTGTTATGACACAGTGAATATCACTCCTGCTGCTGAGATACAGGCTCGTTTCAGCCGAGAATAGCAATACTGGAGGTAGCATGCTGGCTCATCATTTTTAGGCACAAAACATGGATACCTGACCCAGTTATCAACATAATAACATAGAAACCCATATGACATTCTGATGTAGTTCGAAGCACAAGAGGGCCCAACTGTGGAGCTTCACAGATCCTTCTGGAAGAAGCTAAATCAATCCCTGTCCTGGAGCTAATGGCAATAGTACGTTGATCACTGATTGGTTTTATGACTCGCATACTCAAGTAAAAGCGAGCTTTGTCTATCATTCAAGCTAGGCGTTTCATATAATTCTATCCAACATTATCATATCGGGTAATTTCATCAAGAACATGGCCATCACACTTTTATCAATCCAGCCTGGAGCTGTTCCAGCTGACCCAAGTTTATCGAACCGGGAATTCAGGGTCAACAGCTTCTGTATCCACACCAACAGTAATATACCCGATCATCCCATTCCTCACATCAACCCCATCCATGGGAACCACCGACACAATCGCATTATACCCATCGGTATTTTCATTGTGGAACGTGTCATCGAGACCATTAACGAGTCGCTGAATCCCTGTCACAGAAGAATACGGCTCCAACGCCATAATCTCCTGCTCAAGTTCTTCATCGAAGAAAACCTGCCCCGTGCTCACGGTATTCCCACTCGCAAGGGTGCCGTTATCTCTCAGCACCCAGTCGGTATGCACTTGAATATGAATGTGGATTGATCTTCCGAAGTAAAAGCCTGCAAGTTCAAACCCTCATATCAGCATGTCAATAAATTCCCAGAAAATTGTTGTACAACTGACCTGGGAAAATAGTCTTCATCTCCACCATCCCATTACTATCCGTCGGCCACATGCCCCGCAACCAAGTCTGATTATCCGTATGAATATCCGACTGTCCGGGCTCAAACCAGGTCATGTTAAGGTCTTGTAGCGTTTCAGATTTGGGGATGTCATTTCGCAGCCCAGTAAAACTTGAATATTTGCCCGTAGCATTGCAATGCCAAACGTCCACCAGCACCCCTTCCAGTGGTCCACATGTCGCCATATCCATCACCCCAATATCAAGCGACAGCGGCACGCCTGGTTGATCTTCCCTAATATCCTGCCGAAGTGTCTGAGACTCTGTCCACCAATAAGGTCCGGATGTCACGTCGGGCGTGAGCACGCAGGTTTCATTCTGAATCGTCTTATAGTAAGGTGCTTCCGTTGTAGCTTCGATAGTCGTAATATTCTGCCGCTTTTCCAAGCTCCTCTTCCATCTCTTTGCGTTGTATTCTCCGGCATGGTGAGCGCAACGAGAAGACAGCTCCTGTCGACGCGAAATTTCGGCTCTCGTGGCTTTTCTATGAGGGCCTGGGTGTGCGATGGCCAATGAGGCTAACGTAGCTGCAACGAGGAAGCTGAAGAAATGCATGATTTGCGAAATACTAGTAAGATTCCACTATGTAGGCTGCTGTGCACCCGGTCAAATCCTCTGCAACCTCTTATCATGGCCCTCCCTCGTCGCTATTTATTATTCTCCCGGAGAACCTTCCATTAGTGATCATTATTTGCTCTTGCTTCTTGCGGTGAGATATCCTGAACAGAATTTTATACATCATTGGATGCTGGTTGGTTGAGAGTGCAAGATGATCATTACTTGGGTTGGGCGTGACATGATTGGAATGCTTTATGCTTGATAGGCGGCAAGGGTTAGCAGCTAGCCAGCCACCTATGATATCCGATGTCTTGATAAACGCCCGCGGAATGAAGCAGCGGTTGCCAAGTAGTAGTACCACTGTTGGATGGCTAGTAAATGATCTTCTTTTATTGGTAGATTTCAATTACGCGTTTGATGTACCTTACTGTTATCGTGGACCTTATGTTGTTGTTAACCAGGGTATTATGGTTTCATTTGACTGCAAGGACATCATTTACGGAAGTCAATCAGGAAATGCATTTGTTAGGCGCTCTCAAGCGCTCGAGAATTCCAGATTAACTATGTCAACCAGAATCTAGTTCTTATCTATTGTCCCGCGGGTTCTGACTACTTTGGTAGAACACGATAGCTTTTAACTGGATAACTATAACCCACTTAGATACCCGAATTAAGTCGATCATGTACCACGGAATCCAACATATTGCGTCTCATATAGATAACAGTGAGTCTTTCTATGCAGTCCATACTCGGTCTTGTGCTACCAGTCAGCTATGCAGGATACCTGATCTTGACGAAATGCACGTAAGGCTCACATAGCTCAACTACTTGGCATAGGCAGGAATATAATTCCACTGTGTTCATAGCAGTTCCATATGTATTCGTGCATTGAGTGCTGCGGAATACATATCCTATGCAAGCCTTATGATATTTATACAAAGGTTATACAGCCAATTAGATCAGGTAATATTGCATTATGCCGTCTTGTAGACACTTTTGGACTAATATACAATCTTTATAGTATTAAAGTACGCCCCAAGCGGCAAGGGCGTTGAAGTATTCCCAAGTGATAGGTGATCGAGTAATTCGAGAGTCTTGCATATAACATAACCAATAACAACATAGTATCATATAAAGCAACCATGACACAGAGCTCATCTGCCATTGACAAGACCCCCGTCCGGCAAACAAGCTCCCGCTTATCCATTGCGCCACAACTTCACATTCAGTATAGTGGTATCAAGTACGAACGTGGCGAGTAAAACGATAGGAAGGAAAAGAAATATGATCGTAGACGTTGGTATTCTTTACCAACCACCGGGGCCACCAGGACCACCAGGACCTCCCGGACCGCCAGGGCCACCAGGGGGTCCGTCGGGACCACAGCAGTCACCGCAGCAGCAGAAGCAGTCGAGACAGCAGCAGCAACTATTCAAGACGTATGGTTAGGTCCAATCTAACGAATGTATTGTATTTAAGGGTTCGAGTAGTGGTTACTTACTCGTCACCGCCAGGTCCGGGGGGAGGACCACCACCACGAAGGCTCACATCCATGTTGTTGTTGGGCATCTAGTTTGTTCATGTTAGCGTCAATGAACAAAGAAAGCTTAGGATCAGGATGACACCGTACAGGTTGACCGGTAACGACACCCTCAGTGGTAGGACCGGCAGGGCTCTGAGGCTGGGTCATCGTAACAGTGTTGGGGTCCCAGGTGGCCTCAGGGGCCGATTCCTGTTTGGAGGACTTGAACCAGCTGAAAATACTGTCGCCAAACATTGTGAATTTGGTCTTTTCTTAAGATTCTGATTGTTTGTTGTGCAGAAGATGCAATGCAAGAGAAAGACAGCAAACGTAGGGGAAGACCTGGCTTAAGAATCAAAGGACAGCAGGTAGATGGGGCCTAAAGCTATGTAAGGCTATCCATTCAGCATCGTTGTTCATGAAACGAGCCATACTATGAAGAGTTAGAGAGCCCAATCAAGTGAGTTGTCTTCCTCAATTCTGATTCTAGAATTGGACCATGGTCTACGGTGTGGAGACCCACTGATCTTGGCTTCGATGGGCGTTACGTATACACTTGTTAGGCAGACAATTTAGTGTCCAACAGCAAGCATTTGTGATCCGCCTTGTCATTGCTTGTCTATCACGGACGAGAGAGGGCTGAATTGGGAATGTGTGCAGGATCAAGTAGGGGCGAAATTGAGCCTGTCTGTATGCCTCGCGAGACTGATAATTTGTGAACATCACGGAGTGGTGCCGACGACGGAACGGATCCAGAATCAATAGAGCAACTCAATTTTCCGCTGATTAAAAAAATAGCAGGGCAGATCAACCGGACAATTTTTTTCTGTGGAATGGCGAAGAGATCATCCTATGCTCAGCTGCCAGAACCTTATTGATGTGGCATGGAGGATAAAGCTTAATCCGCCTATGAAGGCTTGGTTTTGGGTATACACAGCAGTTGTTCTGCGCCACGCAGTAAAAATAGCCTCAACTGGGCTTTTCTGCCGGAGATGATGTAGGTGTCACACCAGTCGCACAATCAGGGCGCACTGCTAATGCAATGCCACCTTTGATTGCGTCGTGGCGCGACACGCAAAAAGGTGAAGAGAAATCTTGAAGTTGGTGGCGCCCTATGACTAAGCGGCATGTGGATCTCCGATTTAGGCTTTTCACGTGACTATATCAGGAACACCAACCATCCTTCCCAGAACTCTTCCATGGATCGGTCCTCCCTTGGGCCTCATCAGCAGATCAAAAGCCATGCGTTGAACCCAGAGGGCTGAGATCGACATCAAACAACAAAATCTGACCCCTATAAGTCCACAGTACTTTCCAGATTAGACTACTGGTCGGCTAAAACAACCAGCCACAGTGGGAATGAATACCCGGGACACCAAATAGTCCGACGGTCTATCTTTTCACTTCTCCTGATCTGGAAGTCCTGGCACCAAGGCTGCTTCGATCTGATTCCCATACTAATTGTACAGCGTTTGCCCGTTTGCCCGATTATGAGCACTTGTGCTTCCTGATATGGGCAAACGTGTGCTTGGCTCCATTGCTAATCGGGGTCCCATTGCTAGTGAAATTGCACTCAAGCTGATCCTGATAGCCTACCGGAGGGTAATTTGCCCAAGTGACTTACTTCATATACTGATACTCGGGTCTCCGCTTAAGTAGAAGTCGACGAGAATGCGGTTATTTCTGGGCTGAGATACCGGGCCCTACAGGAGAAGAGCGATTTCCCAATACGTTCAGTAGTCTTAAATCTAACAACATCAAGATGAGAAGATTCGTCGACTTTATTGTAAACAGTGTATATATTGTTATGTTTATTGCTACTTATAAGTCATAGAAGCCATTTACAGAACTCCAAACCATCCCACCTACTCTTTCTCTCTCTCTATACACATATGTCATCACTGCCTTTATCACCCCGAAAACCCTCAATACTGTTCCACTCCCTCAGCACACGCCTTCGTTCCCTGTTTGAATTGATAAATCAGGCCCAGAATCTTCCTCCCTAGCAACGAAAGGTCATCAAGAGAGACGATTACTCTTCCGTCTATTTGAAGATCGTCGACGAGCCGTTGCCCGACGGCTCCATGTGAAAGCTGTGGAGTCCGGCATCTAAGCCAAATACCGGGGGCCCTTGCCATAGAAAAAGGGGATTTGAGTTCTCCTACTCAGTACCATTATCCCAGTATCCACTATCCCCATTGAGGTAGCCTGAGCACAGCCCGTGGATCCAAGCTAGTTTTACATACCTTTATTATAACGGCAAATTTCATACGATTGATATCGCATTGGATCATAATTCCTGGCAGAAGGAACTTCAGGGGCTTGGCCTTGCCATCTGATTCGAGTAGCTTGATAAAGCTGGTGTGCTACTCTGGGTACTTGGAGAAGTCGAGAAGCTGCCGTGATCGGTGACAGGAGGGTTTAATGTATGGTAACTTATGAGGACCGGAAGTGGCTGAGTACATACAACGTCCCGTACTTGTGCTGGGGTGGCAGCAATTTGTACTCCTGTTCCAACCATCTCGTATATTTAGTTGTCTGCTAGGCTGCTAATCTGCTAAGCCAAAGCGGGTTGTATGCAGAAAAACTAAGAGAAGAGAGCAAAAGAGTGATATTGCATTTAAGAGAAGGGGGGGAGGGGGGGGCGGCTACTGGTGTTTCGTAGAGCAGCTATCAGACTGTGTGATTCATTGAATAGTTGTTTCTGTTCAGTGACTACAAAGAAGGCCTCTGAGAGATATAAAGTTATCGTGCAACTAATCGAACAACGATGTCTAGCATCGCCAAGGCTTTATCGGAACAGAAGGCTGCTTTCATCTCAGAATAGTGATGCCATGATTACAAACGGCCGATTTTTGGGCCGATAGGTCAACACGAGGTGCAGTACGAAGAGAATTAATGATTTGATAACGATGTCCGTTCGAGAATGACTATGTTAGCATAATCGCTGCCGAAGTTTGTCCATCGTCGAAAATATATGTGTATACATATACTCATCAAGAATTCATGTCGTTGGCAAATCTGGATGTCGTGCTGTACCCATAGGTGAAGATATCTCAGGTGATTATATATGCTGGGGTATGTGAAGTGTTTGACATCCAATAGCCTGTCCGCTTACCGCGACAGGTGTCTGAAACGAAGACCCCCAAATGGTCCTCTCGATAGAATGCCAGACAGCCGGTCACGCGATATACTCCTCCATGTTCTCTAATTTGTATGATAGCGCCCGGTAGCTGGATATAGGTGATATGACTGGCTCTCGGTGGCTGTCAAGGCATAGTGTTAGGGAATAGGTTAAGATGGATGCGACGTGACATAAAGCATGATACTCCTTGTTATCCAGTCAGACACCCATTGAGGATTCCTATTTGGAATGGAAGTGCTTCCACATGTGGTGGGCACATTATGTCTATCTTTGGATTAGCCAGCTCAAACTGACATGTCGATTGCGAGGTAATTAGCACGGCCATTCGGCAGAACGGAAGCCTCGGATGTTGTAGAGATACACCGGACCACAAAGTTTGACCTTATTAGTGTAGATGTAGTATCAATGCGTTATTAGCCGAATGGATAGTTATAAGAAGCGAAATCGCAAAGTGTGTTGGATTTGCAAAGATCAAATTGATGTGATGGTTTGATAAACAAGGCATGAGCGCGAACGCACGTGACACGGAAGTGGAGGCTCTTCCCTGAACTTCCCGAACTTCAAATCTCAATTCTGGTCCTGCAATTGCGCGACGATCCAGTGTCACCGGCTCTTGACCCTACCGCCATTGGACTCTTCTGTCCTCCACCTGCGACTTTTCAGAGTCATTCTTTCCTTTTAGCGTTTTATCTCCCCCAGTGGTCTTCAAGATGCCCGCCACGGCGTCCCGTGCCGTGCTTCGGCAATCGCAGTTCCTGACCCGCAGGTCTGCGGTCAGGTACGCTTCTTCGACCTCCGAAGCCGCTTCCAAGGCTGGTGAGACTGCTTCCTCTGCTGCCTCGAAGGCGTCTGAGGGTCTTTCTCGCGTCTCTTCGACGGCTGGCCCCGCCATCTCGAACGCCGCCCAGGGTCTCGGTAGCGCCCTCAGGAAGGTCGGTGGAAGGACCGGAAAAGTCATCGCTTTTGTCGATTGTAAGCGGACTCTCCATGATATTAGCAACAAATAACCCCTTTGAATATCCATTGGGATGATACTATGACGGTGGCATTGCCGGATGCCGTCATGTCGTGATTCACTCCTTGAGTGGAGCCATCCCCGGATTTCTGTCCATATCTTTCGGAGCATTGCTAATCATCTGTCGTGTCAATGCAGCCATGATACCCCCTACCGTCTACTACTCGAAGGTCGGAATCGAGCTTGCTAAGCTGGTCTTCCGTGGCCAGAACATGACTCCTCCGTAAGCGCCCACAACTAATCTGAACGAACCGTGACCCTTGTCAACTAATACGGATTATAGCAACATGGCCACCTTCCAGGCTTACTTCCAGCCTCTGACCAACGCCTTCCGTAACCCTGCCGCCTTCAAGAACTCCAGCTTCGCTCCCTCGAACATCATCTCCCGCGTTCGTACCGCCAACAAGAAGGAGATCGCTCTGGCTGGTGTCACCGCTGCGGAGATCGTTGGTTTCTTCACCGTTGGCGAGATCATTGGTCGGATGAACATCGTCGGCTACAAGGGACAGCCTGAGCACCACGGACACCACTAGATAAATACCAAGCTTTCGTGACTTAGCCTGTCTTCCTTCCCTTTCCCGTTTTCCTTTGTGTGCTGTACTATTGTATGATAGACGATGGAATAAACTGTTGTCTGAGGTTGTGCGATACGAGCAATTGGGCACGTCTCATTTGTTGTTGTCTTAGATTTAGGTTCATGCATGGGGACGACTGTTCTGTTGAAATTCTGGCTGCTTAAAGGGAGATGTTGTAGACCATGGCAGGAATTCTGCTATCAAAGCGGCATTGCCTTAGGTGACTGATGATCGTATTTCAAAGCTATGACTATCTTAAGGCTATAAGCATATTACAAAGTTCAATCGGTCTGTGCTGAGGGTCGGTCGTGGCCACAGCACTTAACCTAAATTTCTGCCTCAGGTGTCAGTAGGACACAATGAACAGTTACATCTGAAGTAAGCACGAGGACTTCAAAGTCTATTATTGATATACGTAGCTAGTACCAAATCATAAAGCGCATAAGCGTCAGACCAGGCAACTCAATATCTCGGACATGATTGAGAGCTTCGAGAATTATCCGTTTGATGGAGGTGAGGGTTGCTTGCCTCTGATTGGCCCGTGCGGTAAAGAATTTCAGCATCGAAACTTTTCCCTCATTAAGTCCGACTACTCGACAACCATCAATATCAAGCTCGCGATCGCTGGGACTCGGACGCTCGTGTCCACCTAATATACCTAGTCGCATGGACCGTTAGTTCATATATATTCAAATATGGATGCGTTCAAGTTATTGACAAGGTCAACCAAGTTCAAGGCTGGTAATACCCTGTCTTCGACCCTGCCTTCCAAAGGCAAGGCCGAGAACCCCCAGCTTTTCCGTGACGAAACGCTTCTGGAGTCAAATGCTTCCGGAAAAAAGAGGAAGCGTACGCAAGCCGCGGGTGATTCAGATGCAGAAGATGGTAATGCTGGCGATCTAGATTTCTTCGGCTCAGGTAAACGGTCTGCGGCCAGCGCATCGGCGAAAAAGGATGAAGATGGGCCGTCTGAGCAGAAAGATGCATCTGATTCCGAAGGCGATGATTCGATGGGTGAAGTCGAGCGCCGGACGATCTTGAACTCTCACAAGATCAAGGTCACTGATATGCGTGACTTCGAGGAAGTTCAACCCACTCAGCCTCAGAAAGAGGAATCTAAGAAGAAAAAGAAGAAGAGAAAGCAGCAGGAAGAGGAGCCTGCTCAAACGCTCACTAAGAAAGAGCAGAAGAAAGCCCGGCGGTTGTTTCCGGAGCCCTTGGTTTCCTTCAAACAGCTGCGCACCAAGTACAACATTTCCCGACGACTCGCGGAAAACATTGCTGAGCAAGGCTTTACTGTTCCTACTGAAGTTCAACTAGGAAGTCTTCCTCTTTTGCTCGGTGACCAATCGGTGGCTCAGAAGTCGAGCACTGGAAAGAGTGTCGAACCGGATCTTCTGGTCGTTGCGCCTACAGGAAGTGGCAAGACGCTATCATTCATGATTCCGGTGATCAACAAGATTGTCCGGCACCATCACGAAGATCCGGAGGAACGGGGTATCTTGTCTGTTGTGATTGCCCCGACAAAGGAGCTTGCTAGCCAAATCGTCAACGAAGGCCGAAAATTAGCTCTGGGAACCGGTGTGAAGATCACTCTGATGAAGAAGGGCATGCGTGTGGTAGAGCGCGATGACGAAGACGATAGCAAAGACGTCCTGGATGAAGATGATTCGGAATCGTCGGGCTCTGAAGATGATGAAAAGGCTACAGCAAAGAACAGCAAAGGGAAGGCGCCCGTCACCAAGAGCGACATCCTCGTAACAACACCATTGCTTCTGGTTAACGCGCTCTCTGCAAACCGGACGAAGCCGTTGGCGACTCTCCCTCTGGTGAGGAATGTGGTTCTGGATGAGGCTGATGTTCTCCTGGACCCTCTGTTCCGCGACCAAACACTTGACATCTGGCGCTCCTGCACGCATCCTGAGCTTCGAGCAAGTCTCTGGTCAGCGACGATGGGGTCCAATGTCGAAGACCTCGCTAAGTCAACGATCAAGGAGCGGAAGGATACTCTCAGCGAGACCAAGTCTTATCCGCTGCTTCGTCTGGTGGTTGGCCTCAAGGACTCTGCCATTCCAAACATCAAGCACAAGCTGGTTTATGCTGCCACTGAGCAAGGAAAGCTGCTCGGTCTTCGTCAGCTCCTGCACCCCGCCGCAGCATCATCTACGGACATCCGTTTACGCCCACCTTTCTTGATCTTTACTCAGACAATTCCCAGAGCAGTTGCGTTACACTCAGAATTGCGCTACGATATTCCTCCCGAGGCGGGTGGCTCGTCACGTATAGCTGTTCTCCACTCTGAGCTATCAGACGGCCAACGTTCCGAGATTATGAAGCAGTTCCGAAAGGGTGAAATCTGGATCCTCGTCACCACAGATCTTTTGGCCCGTGGTGTTGACTTCAGAGGTATCAACGGGGTTGTCAACTACGATATCCCGAATTCCGCTGCCGTCTACGTCCACCGTGTTGGACGGACGGGCAGAGCTGGCCGTGAAGGTGGTATTGCAGTCACATACTACACCAAGGAGGACATTCCTTATGTCAAGAGCATCGCCAATGTAATCGACGTCAGCGAGAAGCTACGGGGCACAAATGAAGAGAAGTCGGTACAGAAGTGGCTGCTGGACGCTCTTCCGGACCTCAGCAAGAAGAAGAAGGAGGAGCTCAAGAAGCACGGCGTCAAGGCCAGGCAGACCCAAGGCACGAAGGACGACAAGAAGATGAGAATTAGTACCAAGAGTGGTTATGAGCGACGCCAGGAGAACAAGAAGAAGGCTCTCATCTCAGCCAGCCGCAACAGGAAATCTCAACCACAGTCAGGCGCAGACTCTGGCAGTGACGACGACAACCAGGGCTGGCAAGGACTTGAGGACTAGGCTCCTATGGATGTGGGTTGTGCTTAACCCGTTGGTGTTTCTGTACAAATATGAAAAGTCTACCTCACGATTCCCCAAACCAGCACTTCAATATAGATCACGAATTATCATTTTTTGTTTTTTGTACAGGCTGTTCAATCAGGTTCCGCTTCAATCTCAAGGGTTGGAAGTCATTGTCCAATTTGCCCTGTTCCTCCAATACACGCTCTAAATCATCGCCATCGCGATCGTAGTATAGCGCCCAACAGCCATCGTCTTCTTGCACTGCCACAAACTGCCTGTTCTCCTCCAGTGTCACCGTGGTCTCCTCATCCTCCCAATCCCACGGCCCAACAACATGATCGCAACTCGATGACCGGTTTCCATACTTCATTTCATGTGTGTTAGTATCGGCGTATAGCCAACCCAACATCGGCGGGTTATCTGAGATGGTGGTCGCTAATCCAAAACCCCGCTTGAGGTGTTTCATATGGTCTGGCTCTGGGTACTCAATATAAAACGCTGCCGCGGTGTGTGCGGGGACTTTTCGCTTCGAGGGCACAGGATCATCGAGATAAACCTATTAGATTAACATAAATCAGTCAGCTAGTCAGACTCACTTGACATACAAAACAACAACGCAGCGGAAACACTTGATCGCACCTTGCAGTCCCTCAGCACCACCCGTAACCCTTGAACCTCATCGTCAGGTTCCTCATTTGGTGGTGGTGCGACATCAATATTAAACTTTGCCATGCGTCGCTCATCATTCTTCCTCTCATTTGCTTTGCGCTGTTCACTCACCCCCATGGCCACGCCGGTGACGGTGGGGATGGCGGTAATTGCTAGGAGACCGATAACCATGTTGATAGCCTGATACTTTGCGTTTGTTGATTGAAAATTGAAGGTAGGCAATTTTACTAATAGAGAAGCGGTATTTTGGGAGAGCTAAGCACAGAGCTTCATATTTGTTTGTATTAAGTACAGGCGTAGAATCCAATATCACTTATCGCTGGTGGCGGTGCCGAGCGTCGTCATATGTCATCGGTGGCTGACCGGGTTCGCTGCCTGATTGATGCCTGGTTCGTCCAAGGCTCCAGCAACTACGCTTTGTTGTCTCCACCCTCCGATCTATCCATCTACATCCTATGCGCTTCCCTTCGCGAGTCAACACGGAAAGATCATGACTCCTTTTCTCTGGAGCATCCCAGGAGGGTATTATAAGTACGGCATGCGCTCTATCCAATGCCTTGGTAGCCAATCATTCTTAGGCATTTTTAGTGGCCTCCCACATATGGACGCTGACTCGTGGGACGTACTGAGCCCGCGTTGTTATTGGCTATGAAGCAGTCCATACCATGTCGCAAGGGTTATGCGGCTGAACAGACGTGCTATTTGAGATTACTAAGTATTTGATATACGAAGTGGAATCTTTGAAGGTATTGTTATGGAATCCCTTCCATCTCAAGACCGACGTAATCATCCAGATACTATATTACAATGTTATGATTCGACTGCCATTGTGAATTAGTGTAAGCTCTCATTTAGTTTGTGGACTCAACCGTTGAAACTGGTCGTGCTACTTACCATAGGTATGTGGCATTCAGGGTCGGGAATGCTGCAGAAATCTAGCAATGTCATTACCTGGAGCTCTGGCGAGTCGGTCGTTGTTGGGCGAGACTTCGTGAGATACAACTAATTAACATTATAGTTTGAGCCAATTCAGCTCGATTACATGCATGGAATCGAAGCTATGCATATTGTAACAAGCTGACTCGAATTGCTTCAGGTACCAGCTGTCGCTGATACCGTCGCATGATTCATACGAGTGTGGTGCAGCAGCAAGGGGCAGCAGTTCCAAAACTGTCTAAAACAGGAATTAATCGCCTCTCACAGTGACAGCCCTGCCATTTTCTCATATAAGTCTAGATAAGCCATCAATATCCTTGGAATGAAGACCACCATGTGCAACTCTTCGCATTCGTCTGCGGCTCAAATGAGGACCTGATTGTGATGCCATCCACAATGGTCGATGAAGGTAGAGGTAAGCTTAAAGACTGTACTCCTTCCGTATGATCCTTGTTTACTCGTCTCTGTTGGCGACTTGAGGTCCGCAACGATTAACTCTACCAAGCTCTGCACCGTCAGCATCCGTATGCTCTTCCCTCCTGGTTTGTAGCTGAGAATGTCAGAACCAAGTCAGAGCATCGGACACCAATCCGTCTACGTCAAAGTAGTAACCTTAACTTCCAAAGAGATAAGGAAGTGGGTCCCTGTACAGATACTAATGGAGACGGTAGAAGCAAGAATGGGATTGACGAGGACCGAACTGAAGCCGCTGATGAATATGTCATTGAAAAGAAGCGATACGCAGAACTCTATGACCTTGCTGCTGCTGCTCTACTCAGCAAGACTTCGTTTCCAAAAGTGAAGCGAGGTGGCATATGGCCTTGCATGGCAGTGGAAGTTGAAAGTTCTGTCTGCGCTACAGCCATCCTAGAACACCTAGCAGGAGATATGGGTGCATCCTGCATTTCGGCTGGGCCTGAGGATCTATATAAGCTTGCTCGTGAATTTCATCAACAAGACGAATCGGCTCAGCAACACGAAGACCGCTCTTTTTGTGCAGATTCTGTGTGTCAAAGTGAAAATAAGCCATCAATATTCTTTAAAGAGACGGTAGAGGGTACAGACTCAGCTATCTGTTTCAATGAAGACCATAGCGACACTGATTACGCTATAGTTGAAGATAGAGATCAGATGATCAATTATTATTTCGGAGACGGAAAGAGCCTACGGAGTCAGTGCTCAATAGAGTCTATCTTGAATGCTCATTTGGCGAAGATTGAACAGAAGCCTTCGCCATCTGAACCCCGGAGCACGGCCTCAAGACAAAGCGATCGACTTATACTCCACCTTCGCAACTCTTACGAGATTGATTGTGTATCCTACGGTATCATTCAAAGCTTCAGAAATGCCATCATGGAACGTTGGAAGAATAATGAGCTTGTATTGCTTATCATCAGCGATATGAACCATGACTCTCGACGAGAACTTAATATCACACCTTCTTTTATTGTTTGGTTCGATGACCCAAAGTCATTAAAACACAGGATTGCATCAGAAACAGAGAAGAAACAGCTCGATGCTGCGAGAAGAGCTAGAAAACTGAAAGGGTCTATACGAGAAAGGCTGCCCATAGGCTTCGCTTCCGAGTTGCTATCCGACGCCGTACACTTGGATATACCGGATACTTTGTTAACCGATTTAAATGATGATATGGACTACACGCTGATTGCTTGTCAAGTCTTGGGGCGGGTCTGCGTCAAAGGGGTACTGGATCTGAGTGACATACTCGAAGTCTTGCAGCGTAAAAGTTGCGAGCAACCGCAGCCGCCAGAACCCTCAAGAACTGAGCCTCTGGAAGTTGAGGAGCCCGGCTTCTCCGAGAAGGTGGATACAATCAGGAAGAGTTGCAACAAGTTCGAGCTAGGGCTCTCAGAATGCAGCATCGACCCAGGTAAGGGCGTCTATAGCCAGATTCTGACCCCAGGATAACCGGGTAGCAGAAACTCAGAAACACACCTACAACGATATTTTTCTGGAGCAAAATGTGAAGGACCACATAAGACAATTGGTGCACTTGTCGAAAACTCAAATTGAGGATCCTTCAAAGACATCCCCGGAACAACCTAGGCCCACAGGAGTCTTAATTCATGGAGCTCCTGGCACTGGGAAGACCCATCTAGCTCATGCAATCGCCAACGAGTCCAGAGCGACCATGCTCCGAATCAAACCAGCAGACATCGTCAGTGATGTTGAGGGGGATGCAGAGAAAACAATCCATGCCGCATTCACACTAGCCAAGACGCTATCACCTTGTGTTCTGTTCCTCGACGAAGTCGATGCCCTGTTTTACCGTCGCTCCGCTGACGATCACTCCTGGCGACGGAGGGCCCTGGCCCAGTTCCTCCAAGAAATGGATGCGCTATCCCGGGGTGAAGACACACCCTTCGTCCTCTGCGCGACAAGCCGGCCCTCAGATCTAGACGAAGCTTTCCTTCAGCGATTCCCCAACAAGGTTATGATAAAGCCTCCAGGAGAGGAAGAAAGACTCAAGATATTGCAAACATTCCTCAAGGAATCAGAAATCGACCCTCAAGTCAGCCTAAAGACCCTCGCACATCAATCAGCCAGCCTATCTGGCTCAGAATTGCGGTCACTCTGCGGGCAAGCTGCGTTGCACTCTACTATGGATG
This sequence comes from Aspergillus neoniger CBS 115656, assembly GCF_003184625.1. NCBI lineage: Eukaryota > Fungi > Ascomycota > Eurotiomycetes > Eurotiales > Aspergillaceae > Aspergillus > Aspergillus neoniger. The sequence continues at coordinate 623,150 of NW_020291147.1, read as the reverse complement.
ATACATCCTCGCAGTCACCGGGTAGCGAAATCAGATCCCCGACCAAAGTTCATCTTAAAGCCCAGCATTTCGCCGAGGCCCTTCGAGACATCAGACCTAGTGTGTCGAGGGGTTCTCAGACCGATATAGAAGCACCTGCTCGGCTCGTCACTCGTAATAGTATGAAGGTATGTCCGCCTAGCATTGAGATTCTCTAGCTTGATACTTATTGGGTTTTATTTGTAGTCTAGTCAGAACGGAAGGAATGCGAGAAAAGCGACAGTTGAACCATGTATTCCAGAGTCCCCTGTATCAGACAACGAGACCGCTTTTCTCTAGCCGTGACAAAACAATGGGGATGCTTATATTTGGCTGGAGCTTGGCTAGATCAAATCAAGGCGACTACTTTGGTTATAATACTCAATTTTGTTCTGGAGAGCTGAAAATGCCGGTGGCACAGCAATTACAACAGTGGCATGAAGGTGGCAGCCCCGTTTTGACCAGTCCAAGGATCTACTATCTTCTCTATATTATTACCTCGCAAGCATTTCGAATCGAACAGTGTTCCATGTGTAACGGATCCGTGACTCTATTCTAGCATCTAAACTATAGTTCTAAGAAATCAATCAGTCTACGTCTAGACTCTATCATCGTGTCTCGTTTTTCATCGTGACGTCGTGGATAATATCTTCCCCCGCCCTCTTCTGACCTCCCTAGAGCTTCTCGCTCCATCCCCATACCGACCACCAACACTTCACCTCCAAAGCTCCCCCATCCGCCGACTCCCAATCGTCATAGCCAATCTCCTCGCCCTCGTCCACCATCGCCAGCCCCAACTGTCCCATTCGGTCCCGCAGCTCCTGCACCTGAGGTAGATATGCATCCCGGAGTGGCATTTCCAGCACAACACGGGCATCCAGCCCCCTACTCAGCCAATGCGTGATCGTGTCGACCAGCAACTTCGGGTGACTAGGCGAATACAACGGATCCGCAGCAAGGATGAGATCGTACTGCTCCTGTGCAGTGGGCAGCGGGTCCGGGGTGTCAGTCCAATCAAGAACACCCGTTGTGACGACGCCGCCTGTCCGATTGAGCAATTCAACGTTGAGAGCTGCGTTGTGGGCTAGGTTGGGCACAATGTCCGGGAGATCTGTGAGATGGATGGAGGCTGATGAGCCGCGCAGGGCGGCGAAAGAGAGGCCCACGAGTCCTGTTCCGGCGCCGAGTTCGAGGGCGCGGAGGGTCTTGTTGTTGTCTGGGCGGGGTTGCGGGGTGGTGGACGTGGTAGGGACGAGGTTGGGAGTTGAGTCGAGAAGATTGTGGAGGCGGCGAGAGAGGAGGTATGAGGAGACCCAGGTTTTCATGCCCAGGTTGTCGGCTGTTAAGGAGGGTTCGTGGAGGGTCAGTGTGAATTCTTCGCCTTCGAGTCCATCGGATGTGGTACTAGGGATGCTGAAGACTCGGGACATGGCGGGCATGGCTATTCGCTCGAAGAGCAAGACATCATGTTAGATGCGGCAAGACAATGGCGCAATAAGTACTACAAAAATAATATCAGTTCTGCGTACCGGTTCGACCGGAGCGCTCGCTGAGTCGGGCTGCAGCGGCGTCCCAGACGGCCTCCCGGAGCTCGTCAGTGTCGAGCCATGCCAGCGGGCTGGCAATGATAGATGTCAGATAGCGGGTCACTCCGGCTGGCTGCACAGTCCGGCTCTTTGTCGCTTCATGGGCTACGGGCCCGAAACTCCGCGGTTTGACCGTTAGCAGGTCGAGGGCTTGGATGAGCTCAGTGCCGGACGGTTTAGTATGGATCTGGGGAAGATCGAACACTGAAGCAGGCTTATCAGTACATTATCGCCCCGAGATGTTAGGGGGAAGTTCCGAGAGAGAAGACGTACCGTGGAGAGGCTCGTCGGGATCGGCGCTTATCATGGTGCAGAAGTTCTGAGGGCTGATTAGTCCGACTACGGATGGTGGTAAGTCTATGCGGAGAACGAGGAATCGAGGCTCCAGTCTTATATCGGTGTGCCTGTGGCAAAATAAGATTGGGCGGTTCTGGATGCAGGGCAGCAAAAAAAAAAAGTCGTGATTTCCCAAAGAGGTAAGGCCGGCGGGGACTGTTCCGCGGATCGGAGTCGCCGCCCCAAAGATGGGCCGAGATCGAGATAAGAGCATGAATCAATGGCAAATAAGAACAAGCAACTTTCTAAAGCAATAGAACTAATCTCGACTTTGGTATCGCACGCCAGACGCCAGGCACCATTCTCCACTAATACCAATGAATAACTCCTACAAGGCAAGTTCAACCCAAAGTGGCCTTGAATCCCAGGTATGCTTGCTCAATGTCAAATGCCAACTCCCGGGCCTGGTCTTCACCGAGTTCCTCAGTTGCACGCATCTGATTCAATGTGATCAGCCACTGGATAATCTTGCCCCGGTTCTCGAAGTCGACATCGGTGACTTTATTGACGGACTGGATCACTTCCGACAGAAGCGGGTGCAGTGCGTCCTTGGACACCATGTTCAGCTTCAATGCATCCAAAAAGGTGATGAAATTCTCAGTAGCCGTCAAGATCAAGCTACCAGATGCTCCTGCAGGTCCTGCTGCTGCTGGAGCCATGTTCGCGGCGGGTGTGCTGTGGGAGGCTTGTTCGACTGTCGCGGGGAGGCCGATGCGGAGACGTTCAGTGGCGCGAGGGCATTCCAGCTACACAGGATCAAACCGAATGGTCAGACTCCATCGTACAATGAGTTCACGATGTTGGTACTCACCTCCCAGGTACGTTTGAAGGTCTCTAGATCGACAAACTCGTTCGCAACAGTCTCATCACCCAAAGTGGACTTGTACTGTTTCAAGAGCCGGGTACATGTCTCCGTGTACTCCGCTTCCGTAACCACATCTTTGATATAAGCCTTCTCCAGGCCATCCAAAGTCACGATAATACCGTAGATCTCAGCCAACGACTCGTAGAGATCCCGCTCCGCCGCGCTGGAAGCTAATTTTACTTCCTACCGCAACAGTTAGTCGGTGATCTAGCAACCCTCTTCATCCTCCAGGCGACTCACTTCATCAAGGTTGATAGATGCCGCCAACGCCGGGCTTGGCGTATAGCTATACGGCGTAGGGGCGTACGCCAACGGTCGCTGGGTATACATGATGGTGCGATGAGGGGAAGAGATGATTGGCATCATCGCGAGGGGAAGGGAAGGCGGTCACCATGACGGGGACCCACTCACCGCCCCATTCTGCCGCAGGATGTTTTTTTCGTCTCCAGATTTTTCTTGGGCGGAATTTCCGCGTGCTCGAAGTATCTCGACTGCCGTCGTGGTCCTTTATTCTACTTTTCCCACATATTTTATCCTATCCATTCGGTCGGGTAGGCAAGGACCTCGGGCACAATGGCCGGATCTCAGAAGAAATCCACCAAGAAATTCGAAAAGAAGCACCTGAAGGACGTTCTCGAACGCCGGAAGGCCAATGCGAAGATCAAGCAGCGCAACCACCTCAAGGACAAGCGTAAGGCCGATAATGCCAAAGACCGCGCCAATCGAGAGGAGGCTACCGAGGAGAGCCCCGAGCAAGTTCAGAAGCAAAATGCTTTCGCCGATATGAACGTCGACGACTTTTTCGCGGGCGGATTCGATATTGCTGATTCTGCCGCGGAGTTGAAGAAATCCCGGAAGAAGGATGTAACACCAAAGATTGGCAAGCGCAAGCGCTCCGATGAGCAGAAGGAGGAGGAGGAGGTTTCTGCTGCTTCCAGCGCGGAGGAGGAAGGCGCTAGCGACGAAGACGAGGACGCCGGCTCTCAGTCCAGCGACGCCGATGACTTCGAAGCACACAAGGACCAACTTGAGGCGCTGAAGGAGAAGGACCCTGAATTCTACAAGTACCTGAAGGAAAACGATGCCGAGCTGCTCGATTTCGGCGACCTTGCGGAAGTGGACGAGCTGAGCGAAGGAGAGGAAGAAGGACCGGCCAAGAAGAAGAAAAAGGCAGCCAAGGAGGAAGAGGAGACCATTGACAATACCCTCACTATTGCGATGGTCAAGAAGTGGCAGAAGTTGATGGAGGAGCAGCACTCGGTCCGCGCGATGAGACAGGCCGTTCTTGCTTTCCGCGCCGCCGCTCATATCAACGACGACGCCCAAGAGCAGAAGTACTCGATCTCCGACCCCGACGTGTATCACCAGGTCCTGGTGACAGCCCTCAGCACCATTCCCCGTGTTCTCGCTCACCACCTTCCTGTCAAGGAGACCGCCTCTGGCAAGATCAAGGTGTCTCTGGATTCGAAGAAGTTCAAGACTCTCACGCCGCTTATCAAGTCGCACACATCGTCGGTCCACGAGCTGCTCACCAACCTGTCCGATGAACAGACTCTGAAGCTCACCCTCTCCTCCATCGAGCCTATGCTTCCCTACCTCCTCCAGTTCAGAAAGCTACTCAAGGTCCTTATCAAGACCATTGTCGGCATCTGGGCGGACGTTGCTACTTCCGAGGCCACGCGCATCACGGCCTTCCTTATCCTCCGCCGTCTCATGATTATCGGCGATGCCGGTATCAAGGAAACCGTCCTCAAGGCTTCCTACGAAGGTGTCGTCAAGGGTAGCCGCAACACAACCGTGCACACCCTCTCTGGCGTGAACCTCATGAAGAACTCCGCTGCAGAGCTCTGGGGCGTCGACCAGAACGTCTCCTACACAACAGGCTTCAACTTCATTCGTCAACTCGCCATGCACCTTCGCAGCAGCATCACCAACACGTCCAAGGAATCATACAAGACCGTCTACAACTGGCAATACGTACACAGTCTGGACTTCTGGTCCCGCGTCCTTTCCCAACACTGCGACGGCCTCGCCGAAGCCAAGGCAGGCAAACAATCCGCCATGCGCCCCCTCATCTACCCCGTCGTGCAAATCACCATCGGTGCTATGCGCCTAATCCCCACAGCGCAGTACTTCCCTCTCCGCTTCCAACTCACCCGCTCCCTCCTCCGCCTCTCCCGCAGCACGGGCACCTACATCCCCCTCGCCTCCAGTCTCCTCGAAGTCCTCAACCTGTCTGAGATGCGCAAGCCCCCGAAATCCAGCACTCTGAGGCAACTCGACTTCAACACAGCCATCCGGGCACCGAAATCCTACCTCCGCACACGCGTCTACCAAGATGGCGTGGGCGAGCAAATCGCCGAACTTCTGTCCGAATTCTTCGTCCTCTGGACAAAACACATCGCCTTCCCGGAACTTTCTGTCCCCATCGTCGTCTCGCTGAAGCGCTGGCTGAAGCAGGCTAGCTCTCGGTCGGGAGGTAACAAGAACGCCAAGGTCAATCAGATGATCCTGCTGCTCGTGCAGAAGGTGGAGGCCAATGCACGCTTCATCGAGGAACGCAGATTGAGCGTCTCTTACACGCCTAGAAACCGTGCTGAGGTGGAGACGTTCTTGAAGGATCTGGACTGGGAGGCTACGCCGCTGGGAGCTTTCGTAAAGTCTCAGCGGAAGTTGAGGGAGGAGAAGGCTAAGATTCTTGAGCAAGGTAGACGCGAGGACGACAAGCGGAGGGCCCAGGAGAAGGAGGAAGCTGGGAAGGATGTCATTATGGATGATGTGATCAGTGAGAATGATGACAGTGATGAGGACGATGAGGACGAGGTGGAGGATGAGAGCGAGGCTGGTTCAGGTGATGACGGTAGTGAGGATGAGGAGGAAGAGGAAGAAGAGGAGGAGGATGAAGATGAGGAAGAGGTCGAGTTCGAAGAAGAGGAGGATTAAGCTGTTTAATCAGGCTCCTTTTGTACCCTTTTTTTTTCTTTTCTTTTTACACTGTCTTGTTATATATCAGTCGTAGCTTTATGGGATATATCTTGTCTGGTTTGCTGGTGTCAATATAAAAGTTAGAATACGTGTGTGGTCAAAGCTGTTTTGTTCGTATATTGCGCCATACTGTATACCACTATCCAAAAACTACCAAGTGGGCTGCAAGTGCCGGAACATTTCTATGTGCAATAACTTGATTGAACGCATAATGTATAATTTAGAACTAGACTGAAATCACAAAAAATCACAAACAAAATCACAAACAGGATAATCACAAGAACAATAACAGATCGGAAGAAACAAAAAAGAATCACTGCACCAACCACACCACATCTTACTACACCTCTTTTGTAACATCACCTTCAACATACAACCCCACACAAATATTCATGAACCAAACCCTCCAAAGTGAGCGAGCACTTAAACCGAACCTATAGGCATCTTATCACTCCCCCAAGCACGAGACTGCTCACGTCTCATAGCAGCATCTTCCTCCTCGGCCCACTCAAGGGACTGGTTCGGCAGCATAACAGCGCGATCAATAGCGACCGGGAGACCCCTATGGCGACCGCGCAGCATAACAGCCGCTAAGATAAGCTTGCTAATGGTATGCCACGAGAAACAGAACGAGGCATTCGAGCTCGGAAAGCCCACACTGATGCCGACGCAACCGTAGGCGGAGACGACCTCGAAAATGATGTTCAGGGTCGAGTATGCCACGGGCATGCGGCTGTAATTGCCTGATTCTGCGATGGCAATGAGGAAGACCGCGAGGGCGATCCACCAAAGGTCATGGCTCAATTGGGAGCGCAGTTGCTGGTGGACGAAGTAACTGCGGGATGCTTCGGGGGTGGATGCATCTTGGCGCCCGAGAAGGTGGTGTCGAACCAGTTGGATGAACATGTTCGGGGAGGCTTTTTCTTCGGTCTCGTCGTCTGTGTTGTCGTGGGCGTAGATTCCGAGGGAGCGCTCTTCGTATACGTTTGTGTTTCTGTGGTTGTTAGTGTGGGTTTGGGAAGGAGAGGGGCAGTTGTTACTGACCTCATGGTGACTAGCACTGGGTATGCCGAAACATACTATATATGGGGTTAGTCTGGTGATTTCCTTTTGGCTACGGGGTACTGATAAACTGACCATCATGAGAACTGTGGGACGTTAGTATAGTTCTGGTCAAAGTCTGGGGGGAGTAAAATGCTTACCATATAGAACAAGTAGTCCTTGGCGGAGATTCGCAATCGTGACGACGTAGAAGCCTCCCGCTCGTACAGCTAGACAACAAAATGTATCAGATAAAACGTGCACTCATAACGAAGTTGAATTTAGTACGAACCACAAGCCTGGAACAGTCCGTCTAGGACCCGATAGCCCGTCGGCAAGCTTTCGATCTCCTTGTTCCCGATTGAGAGGACTTCAAAGCCAGCCCAATCAATCGCATTTAGAATGACAATGGTACCGAGCAAGTACCACGTATGTCTCCTTGGGAAGAGATTTGTATAAACCTACGCTTGGATTAGCGCGTGAAACGGTGCATTAACTTTGATGGTCGGTGGCATACTCTTCTGGGATGGTCAAGGATGAAGTCTAGGGTAACCTTCCAGGTCGCCCATGACGGCTTATCCGGGATCACGCATCTCATTGCCCAGATAATAAACCGCAAAAAGCATGGGTAGAGCGTGTTGCCAGATAGAATCAAGAATGCCATGGTAAGCAAAGGGTACGCACTATATAACGATCAGCATACTTTCAATCGTAACACACACATGGGAGATCATACTTTGTCTGGAATGCAGTCATATTCGCATCCAAGAGCGACATACCGCTGTTCACAAATGCGGACGCGGCAAAGAATGCGCCTGTCCAGAAAGGCGATAGGCCGTTTGCTCGAGGTATATCTGGATGATTCACTGCAATCCAGGTACCCATCCCAATGATACCACAAAGGAGGAACAGGACCCAGTAGAGGGCAACAATGACCAGCAGTAAGGAAACAGCCTTATACTCGACACCTCCCAGTCTCTCTCGCTCTTCAGGGGTAAGCCCATGAAACTGGGAGTTTCGTGCGATAGATCCTTTCGATCTGAAATACTTCTGTGTGCCCTTGATAAGGCCTTTGAGCGCAGGTAGCTCTGCTTCTTCATCATTCTGAGTCATTATTGGTGCAGCATCTCGGGGATGGTTATTCAAGTCAAGACGGGCCCCAACGCCTACCATGGGGAAAACGCGGTGGTGATGGTGCTTCTGACGTGCCCTCATATGGCTGAGGGTGACTTGATCATCGTCGACCCATTGTATCTGGTCGTCAATTCGTACGCTGTCGCAGTTTTCCGCAGGTGCAGCTCCGGCTGTCACCGCGTGCTTGACGTCAACAGTAGCACCGTCAATTTTGGCCAGCTGATAGTGTTCCAAAATTGGTTCAAGTGAGGTCGATTGAGGCTGATGATCGTAGGCCTTCGTGTCGTCTCCTACTAGTTGTTGCCCTAATGCTTCACGGGCACATTCAAGTGGAATGTCTTGATGCTCCGCTTTATGGGCACGTCCAGGTAGGATACCTTGTTGCTCGAATGCTTTACGCGCACGTTCAAGTGAGATGCCCTTGAATTTGGCTTGAAACGCGCCCATCCTGACGAAAAGCACCGTAATCGAGATGAGAATAGCATGGCCCAACAGTAAGAGTGCGAAGAGAATAGACTGTTGGAACGAATTCAGGGAAGAAAGGTCGACCTGTTACGGGTTACTTTACAAGCTCTGGCGGGGGAAGCAAGCCGAAGCAACATACGGTATTCAATCCAGCACCCGTCATAGCACTGATACACAGAAATAAAGAGTCTGTGTATGAAACACTGCGCCGCGGGGTCGAGGAACCCCAGAATATGACGCTGCATATCAAGGACGTCGCAATAAAGTACACATAATGAAGTGTGAGAAAATTGAATGGCGGAAGCATGGCAATTATGCTTCGACTCAGAAGCTGCCGCCAGCCTCGAGCTAAGGATCGTCAGTAACTGAGGACAACTAGTTTGCGGGATCTAAGATGGAGGATATAGTAGTGCCTCTCCTTTCTTACATGCTTCTGGCTGCTTTCGTAGCCATGATGATATGCAAGGGGCAAAGATCCAGGCCAATTTAGAGGATTACAGCGGGGAAGAAAAGGCACCTAGAAGGCATTCAAGCAAAGACGGACTTACAAGTCATGCTGGCAAGCTGCGACGCGCGCAATATTTGTCAAGAAGATCAGGCGGCTGTGGGGGCGCACACCGCTAGCCACAAGGGTTTTGCAAAAATTTCTGAAGGGTTCTTAGACGTGTACGATAATTCATGTTTCGATTTCTGATCAGTCGTAGCATAAGCAGTCCAGTCAAGGTCACTGATGGTAAGATGACCTGAATGGTAAACAATATGAGTGGGTAGAAAGCTTTGGTGTCGACGCAGTGCTACAATAGATAGCAGTAAATAGTAGACGCAGGGTTTATCTTCGGCAAGGGTCGCGATAGTAGTAGCTTGGGTAAGGCAAAACAAAGTTCGGGGATTTCCTAGTTTTTGATCAAATAGTCAAACTTGGAAAGATAAAATCGGCGAAAAGGCGTATGTTATTCCATTGCAGCGAACATTTCGACAATAAGACTCAGGTTGTTCAAAAGTTGTTGTGTTTGTAGGAAGGAAAGAGCGAAAAAGCCTGCGGCAAAGAAAAAACGGCTGGCGGCTCCGTGGGACGGCAACGTGATTTAAGCACTGCGGGCCGAGATTGGATCTTCGCCTCCCGCTGGTTTCGGCTTCATTTCCCATCTCCCTGTAGGGCTCTTCTTCCTCCTGCTATCTTCATGGAGAGCTGCCATACAAGGAGAAGAATTAACAGCCTTATTGCCGTATGAATACATACGTATTTGAATGGTGACTGCTCATGATATTCTCCAGCACAATTGTTCACCGCTCTTCTCTGAGTCTGTTCTTGTTGCTTGATTGCCACGGGTGCCATGTTACCCTTTCAAAGGCCTGGATAATAGGACTGTTGCCAACAGTGGCCTGGGTAGTTTGTGACATACGCATCACAAGCTCAAGATATCAGTCGTGGCCGACAAACTAATCGATATCCCACATCAGTATTAATGCAGCTTTTGCCACGCCTCCTCTTCTATTGTCCTTGCCAGGGGTGCCACGCACTCGATCTTCCGGCTTCTTTCGTCTTTTCAAAGTGTATAAAACGCCTATGTTCAAAACATACATTAGTCGTAGGCTCCTAGTCATATTATGAACATTCCATGCTCCTTCGCACCCAGGAGATGGTGTAATGCTTTACAAGGCTGGGGATTTCGTGACAGTCGATCCCACTACATATTCAAACCTAAGGCAGTGCACTTCTCATGTCAGTTCTAGTCCTATATGATCGATATACTAACGAGATCCATACCACTTCTGATGCCTGAAGATGGTTATAACCCGGCTTGTTGACAGGGATCATTGTGGACTGGTCACTTATAACTAAAGGCATTTTGCAGAAAACTTGAACAGAGCTCCAGTGTATACTTAGTAACGAGACCAAGTGCAGCCTCATCTACACGCAATAGATGTAGCTGTGTATATACCAGACTCGACATAGTCATAGCTCTGGAATAACATCATTGAGAAAGACAAATCCGCACGCGAGTGATTGTTGGAAGTGACGGGTGACTACAGTCGAGAGTCTGTCCCAAACAGGAATAGTCAGCCTGTTACTGTAACATCACGAGATATTATAAATATTATAACTTGACTATAAACTGACTATAACTCACTGGATTCATTCCTGAGCAGAGCAGACTGCAACTTGATCAGGCCAAGGAAAATCATCATTGGCCTTGGAGGACTTACCAAAGGATCAATTTTCTACTGCAAGAGACTAAAGCATCCACGAGTCTACAATTCCTTAAGAGTGAAAGAGTGCTGTTGTAAGTGAGAGTCAGTTCAGGTAATGTATAATTCAGGCAGTTTGGTGTTCACCCTATGACTACTAGTGCAGTCAGTCATACTGATTCATCTTCTCAGGCCCAGTGTAACCTCAACCCAACCATTCTTGTTGCCTTGACTCGGAGGGCAGTTTCCTCCACGTCTAACAATACTATTATGAAATTATATCTCTTCATATTGTTTTACAGCTCGGACAATCACATGCTGTAGATTGAACTGGAAACTCAAAAGAGTGCCAGCCTAGACCTGGAAAGGCAACTGATGCGAGCTTGTTGGGTTGGAAAGCGGTAAGCCGCAACCATTTCTTCAGGTATCCTGTAGATCCCCAGACCCAAACAGTCAATCATATCTCCCCCTCCAATATCCCCTCCATCATTGATTGGCGACTGCTAAGCGACAGGTACGCGAAGATGCGATCTGCGGGTGATCCTCGGTGCTTTCCATCTCTCCGAGGCACAGTAATGCGGGGTCTACACGTTCCATGCGTTCAACATGCACTGCCGGGCTTCATGTGCCGAATACTTAGTTTCCCTCCAGGTTTATCTTTTGCTCCTTTAGGTGAAAGAGGCTCCCACCATGATCGATGTCAGGGTACCCTTTATGTCCATCTGATATTTTGTTGGGAAAAGTGATCCGCTTTATGATGCTTGGAATTATCAGAGGAAGGAATCCTTCACATGAAGGTAGGTCCTTCGCCCGAGCGTCCGAAATCCGAAGACATAGTATAAAACATCATGGCCTCAATTCCTGGGGGAAGGCATCCCATGGTATCAAAAATATCATACCGCCATCATGACTTCTGCGGGCAACCCAAAAGATTCTATGAAATCCACATGGCGTACCGGCAACCGGGACGAATGGGGCCTCAGCCACTGGCTGCTGGAGCTGCTCAATGCTCATCCCGTTGCACTTGATCAAGAAGTGCCGGTCCATTCCAAGCAGGAGAAGCTACCTTATATGCCCCAGTGGTCTCTTAACCTCTGGGTTCTCGTTTATGCGGCTGTTCCGCTCGCCATCAACCAGGCCTACATCGCATATATGGGCCACAACCTCGGCCCATTTGCCTTGTTCAATCTGTACTTCTTCTCGTTCAACGCGACAGTCATTCACCAAGTTAAAATGCTTCGTCGCCTCGGACATACCTATGGCTTCCTTGACGGTGACCAGCACGAACGCGACGGTATTCCCGATGTTGGGGTGCGGAAAGTTACCGCCTCGCTCTACAAGACGACCGGCTCACGCTTGGTTATGGCGATCTATCTATCCTACTACGACCAAGCACCCATGGCCATGGACTGGACATGGCTCCCACTAATGATCGGCCTCTATGGCATTGTGCTTGACTTCTGGTTCTACTGGTATCACCGCATTATGCACGACGTTAGCTTCCTCTGGAAGTACCATCGCACTCACCATCTCACGAAACACCCCAACCCCCTCCTCGCCGCTTATGCAGACCACGAGCAAGAATTCTTCGACATGGTCGGTGTGCCGTTCATGACCTACATGAGCCTTAAGTTCATGGGTCTTCCTATGGGCTTTTATGAGTGGTGGATCTGCCATCAATACGTCGCGTTCGCGGAGGTCTTTGGACACAGCGGTCTTCGTGTCCACATGACAGTGCCATCAACACTGAGCTGGTTGCTGCAGTGGATGAATGCCGAGATTGTCATTGAGGATCATGACCTTCACCACCGCAAAGGATGGAGGAAGAGTCATAACTATGGCAAGCAGACTCGCCTGTGGGACCAGATCTTTGGCACGTGCCATGAGCGTATCGAGTCTGCTGAGGACAACGTTGACTATACGAAGTCTGTCTATATGCCTTTGTTCTAGACTGCTGCAACCAGAACCTTTTATCTCAGCTCTCAACTTGCCCATAACCGGGGATTTCAGTTGAATTCAAACATACCTCAGTTGCTGTCGAGATATTACGAAGATGGATGGTTTAGATATTATATGACAAGGTCACGACAATGATGAACAATACTAATGGCAGGTGGTACAGCAAGACACAAAGGTACATACTAGCGCCAGCCATATATACTCTTAGTACATATTTGTTATTTCGGGTCAATGAGAATATACAGCTTCGTATCTTTCCAACACATCATTCCCATCCAACCCCATTGTACCACATAAGCCACAGCAATAAACCCCAGCACAACGAAGTACTTAGCTAACTGCCCACAAAACATCATCATCGATACACCTAATCCAATTCATACCTAGACACAATCTAGACCACCCCTCAACCCTGTCCCTCCCAAATCAAAAATATCAAACTTACATCAACCCTCCAATCGCCACCCACCTCATACCCCATAAACAATGACACCCCATCTACGTAGTAGCTCCCCTACCCCAACAATCCAATCCAACCCAGCACAGCACAGCAGCAGCGCATCTAAAACCCGCACCTAAACATACAAGTAAAACCAATCCCACCTCGACAATTGCGCAATCGCAATCTAGACTCAACCCATCCAATCTCCAAAAATAAACGTAGTACGTGACCATGACATGACACCACCAGCTCCCCTATCCAAACAGGGCGATAACCATTAACACGAGGTTGTTGTTCCACGGAAACCAGAGTTCAACCCGCGTGGCGAGCCAATATCAGGGATTGGATGGAGCATGATGAGCATGGAGAACTTGAATTGACTATTGATGATGATGGGTTGGGGAGGGTTGTGGAAAGTTAATTGCAAATTACATCAGGTTACGTACTTTACTTCACTTCACTTCACTTGGGAGGTTGGAGTTTGTTGTTGTTGATGTCAAATGGGTGACATTATGACTTCATGGGGTGGTTGGGATTTGGGTATATATATCTTGTTGGTTTTGGGGGTTGAGATGGGATTGATCTCAGAACCAGAATCAGAAGCCGACTATCTACAACTACCTAATCTAATAGACGATAAACCACTTGATTAAACAAACGGACAAAATGGCATCCAACTCCAACCCCGGAAACTTCGCCAACCGGTCCCACGACGAAGTGTCGAATATCGCCAAGAAGGGTGGCCAGTCGAGTCACTCGGGCGGGTTTGCCAGTATGGATGCTGATAAGCAGGTATATTATATATTCCTTCCTCATGCTGCAAGACATTTTGAGTTAGTCAATGTTGAGTGAAGATACTAACTTGGCTGGCTTTTAGCGCAACATCGCATCCCAAGGTGGCCAGGCCTCCAGCGGTAGCTTCCAACCCGGAGACCCTAGAGCTCGTGCTGCTGGCCAGAAGGGCGGATCGAGAACCCAGTACGATCAATATGATGAGGATGATGAGCCTGAGGAGTAAATCATCTCTTTTTACTACTAAAGTGTGATGATTTGACTCCTTAGTGGAGTGGAGGTATACGTTTGTTTGACGATCGTTATGATATGAAAGGAATAAGGGCCCTGTTTCGTAATTATCTTATGAGAAGATGTATGTACTAGCGCCAGTATACATAAGGCGAATCTGAAATGTGTGCACACAAGAAATACTGTTCAATATTCAATTCGATGATCTTGAATTGGGGAGGATAAATAGTATCGATATGGACTGGGTTTGTGGGGTGACATCACAATACTGCCGTTTCCGGTCGGTTCAACTCGACGCATCATGTGAGGTCATAACATCGCCCCTTGAATGTTATGATGTTGTATATCTCTCATTGATGCCGAGATAATTGGCATGTGGTGGCGATTTGTAGAGTTGCAATGGGTTCATGTGCTACAGTAAACGGCAGCGTTGATGTTGCTGAAAATAGTAGAGCTGCGAACGATGACTTCTGCCTGAAGTCTAGACGGTGTTGTAGTGGAAAATTGGGTGCATTACTTAAGCGGCACACTCAGCTCACTGAACATGGTACAGAGTTGATCTACCAAAGGTTAGATTGGTTCTATGCGCTCGGACGAGTATCTTCAAAAAACTGGTTCAGCGAATGAAGTAGACTACGAGTGCAGTCTTCAAGTCTAGCCTTATGGTCGCTGCCGATTTGCGTCTGCATCAACCAAGGCAGCCTCGAAGAAAGCCTTATAAGGCTCGGCAACTGAAACAAGCATCCAGCGCAAAGATTCAGGAGACCCAAAGACAAGACAAGACTCCGGGCCAAGAAAAAAGCGTTCTATTTTTTTTTTTCTTCAACTCAGTCGTGTGCAGTCTCAGCCACAGATCTGCAAATAGATATAGAATACTTTTATCCGTAGCATGAGGCAAAATTTTCGCACGAGGGTATTCACAGGGATCTGCCATCGAAAGCGCGCTAGGCAATGGCAACCGTATAGTTTATCGTCTCGGTTTCCTATTAAGGTTATCGTGATGCTGCGGCACCGGCTGCGCCCATCAGGGGTTTCTGGAAACTAGGAAAAGATTTGCTCGAACTAGTAGAACCTAAGGCCCAACTCAAGCCTCGAGTGCCGCACTACCGAGCCTAGAGAAGAGCAGAACACAATTCAACTCAATAAAACCGTTTTGGTGCTGGACGAAAACTGTGCAGTCTCCCATCTGGGACTGGTGGAACGGTCAGTGATCGGTGGTTCTCCGTTCGGACGAGTTTCATCCATTCTTCTTCCACTGATTCGGATCTGAAGCAGAAGTTGCGACTTTGTCAAGGCCTAGAATTGAACTCTAGCGGGTTAAGTTTCGGCCGGATCAGCGAGTCGTGGCCACCTCTATCAGGCCATAACCATCTCCATCAAATTTTAGTTATCTAATGATCACCCGTCCCGCGATGTTCCTTTTGAGTATGTGCGCCGGGATGATAAGATGCCACTGGCGCTGCTCGGACATGGGCGATACGCCCACTGTATGAGAAAGTACCTTTTGCACAACTGTCGTTGAGGCGTGAAACGGCCCTAATAAGCCTTAAGCCGGGGAAGAATCCTTTGGTCTTCCAGAGGAGAAGTGGACTGGGTCTTTTCTCAGCGCTTAGTATCTAAACGGTTAGATAGTAGCCCACCTAGTAGGAGTCTAGAGCCGATAGAAGAGATAGATACACAGACTATCTACTCCATGGATAGCGCTGGGATGAATCACCCAAAATTTTCAAGACCGAACCACTGGGTGCGAAGCGAGAAAAGCAAAGAGTTGAGAGTGGCTCGTCGTGGGCTCCCTCTCCAGGGCCATCAGTTCACAGTCAAATCACTGTGTTTTCTGCTTTTTTCTTCCATGGCAGCCCGGCGCCAAGCTTTGCTTCCGGAGCTAACTTTTTGTCGGCCAGGAACCAGGTTTCTTACCCACCAGAATTCCACACCGGCGCATCCACACCAGGGGACCAGCAGTTGAAGAGTCGAGATCGAAGTGGTCAGCACTATTGGCCATTCTAGAACATCTGGATGCATCAGCCAGAGTGCTCTTGAAGTGGACTCGCTCCCCTCGACCACACAACAATTGTGTTGATACTTTGGTTTTTGTTCGTTGTTCCCCATTGTCCCCTCCAGAGGCCACCCCATCTGTCCAATAGATCGATTCATCAATCACATTGGTGAAGACTGAATGGCATTCCAGACTCATGCAGTCTCAACTACATTATGCACCCCCTTTTTATTTTCCAATCAATCATAATGCCGATGTGGATTGGTGGACTCGCGGAAACTGTGATCACAATTGCTGTGAACAGATCGCAGCCGTCGGCTGAATCATGGCGGTCATTGGCTGTGGCTGAGCCACTAACGTCATGAAGTGGTGATACATCGGCCACTCCAGGTGAACAATCTTGCAGGAGACTACTGTGATTGGTGCAAGCACATTGTCAGGAATTGAGATTGTGCTCACCTGTGCCGCCGTTTCATTGCCTCGGAGAAACAGACTTGAAACGGCAAGGTGTCAGAAAGGGAGGCAAGAGGGACGGGAAGACACAATAATTCATGGACGGTCCATTCACAATGGGGGTGAGAAAAGAGACTTCGGGGCAACCATCTAGGGGGCGGCTCGCGAAGAAAATCTCGCATGCCGGCCTTCACACCTCCCATTCTCGTCCAAAGTCACCCGACAGAGAGTTGTCCGGAAGGAAGGGCTCCATTAGGTTGGCCTACATGCTTCTTGTCTGCACAAGGGATGTGTACTACTGTACAGTGTATGCTGGGTAGTGAGAGTTGGCGATTACGGTCAACCCAACACCTGTCAAGGGGAGTACACAATAAAAGTAAACAAGGCCGGGAGATCTTATCGACGATCTCCTGATTGCACCAACTGTAGAATTTCTGTTTGGTAGCGTTCCTGGTTCACAGTACATGGAAGAGGAGACGGGCGAAAACCGGTGCGACTAAGACCGAACTACCCAAGTAACTAAGTCAGGGAGGGGAGGGAGAGAGTGGATTCCCTCCCTAACCAGCAGTGGAGTAGGGTGCTGCTCCCCGGAAGCCCTAACCCACTGAACTCGCCTTAGTGTCCAAGGGGCCAGCCAATCCCAGACTGAAAATGGGTGGGGCGGGTCCCAGTAGCCGCTGAGTCAGCCAAAGGACGCGCAAGCCTTTTTAGTTACCTGAAATTCTGGGTGGATTTCTATTCCTGGCGTGGAGAAAAGAGTTGCCCATCTGGTCTCTTCGCTCTGCTGTGTTGCTGCTGTTGCTGCTGCTCTGCCCACTCGGTCTTGTAACGTTATCCCTCCCTCATTAACTCCCGTCCGCCAACCTTGGTCGATCCCTCCCTTCCCATTTTACCCATCATCTCTTCCCTTACTCTCTCCATCAATCACTACTACTACTATCACTATCATCCATCTTCACCCATCTAACTCCTCCTTCCTGTTTTCCATTTTACCCTCTCCAACGCTATCGTTACGTGTATTGTCTTTTTCGATATCCCTCATAGACTACTCGCTTTCATTGCTTCTTAGTAACCCTCTCACCCCTTTCTACCTCGGATCACATCAACCCCCATCGTCTCTCGTTATCAAATCCAACCCACCCCTTTCTCTGCTCCGACCGTGCACTTGACCAAATCGCGCTGGTCTTCGCTCTCGTTTATCAGGTCGCGCTACTCGAACAGCTTTTCATCTACACATCCTCATCACCATGGCTACATTGGCAGAACATCCGGCGGTCGCGCCGTCAACATTCGACCAGGACATCGAGTCTTTCCTCGATCTTGATCAACTAGCATACACCTCCGCAGAGCCCGCCCGCGCAAAGACCGCCCTGGCTGCTCAACCCACCCTACCAAGCACCGAGTTCAACGCTGGCGATGTACGAAGTGCTGGTTTTGCCTCGACAACAAGTCAACAAGCCCCGATTGCTTTCCAGGGTCCCAGTCACCAGTATGATGAACACAAGCAGCAGACCGGCCTGCCTCCAGGCGCCCTGGCTCATGCCATGACTTTCAACAACCACATGAACGGCATGGGATACGGTGCCCCGAGTCCCGGTTTCCCCATGGGCGGAGACCTCTACCCTAGCAGCCAACTGAAGCGCGAGGAGCCTTCCATGGATTTCAACAGCCCCCCGACTCGCAACACCTCGGATATGGACCTGGAGTCCGACAACATGGGATCGGTTCCTGGCTACTTCATCTCCCCGAACCCGAGCAACAAAAGCCAGTTCGTCGACCCCAACGCTTTGGGCGGCCATGAGATGGCCTCCATGGGTCCCTCCACTCAGGTTGGACGCATGTATCCGGGTATGCACCAGCAGCAGGCTGCCATGGCCAAGGCCGCTCAGCAACAGAAGCACAATGAGTACCTTCGCCAGCAACACCTCCAGCAACAGCGCCGCATGGACGAGCACATGCACCACAATGCAGCCCCCCACAGCCAGACCCCTCGCCCATCCAACCCGGCTGTTGAGGAACGCATCTCCCGCCTCTTGCAACAGATGCGCCAGTCTGCCTTGAACTCGCCTGACGACTCCCCTTCTCCTCCTTCCCTCCTGCCTCAGATGGCCAAGGCCAAGAAGGAGGAGCAGGATATGGATGAGGATGAGAGACTCTTGGCCAGCGAAGAAGGAAAGAAACTCAGCAGCAAGGAACGTCGTCAGCTCCGGAACAAGGTTTCCGCTCGTGCTTTCCGGTCTCGCAGAAAGGGTATGGAATCTCCTGTTGGTGTATTGACCTGAACATGAAGTGACTAATTCGTTGTTTAGAGTACATTGGCCAGCTCGAAAGCGAGGTTGCCGCCAAGACCAATGAAGCCCACGAACTGCGTCTGCAGAACCGTTCCCTCTTTGAGGAGAACGCCCGTCTCACCGACCTCGCCCGTATGCTCCTGTCGTCCCCTCACTTCTCCTCGTTCCTGGACGAAATGGGCCCCAACGGTCTTCCCCTGCCGAGCCAGGTGCAGTTGCAGCCCCACCCTCAGCACCACCAGCACCCTCAGCACCCGCAACAGGCCCAGCCTCAGCAGCAGCCACCCCAGCAGCAAGCGCCCGCCATGACGCAACCGCCTATGCAGCAAGCTCCTCCCGTTGGTATGGTCATGGTCCCCAACCAGGGACTCGATGTCTCGGCCATGGGTATGAACAACGGTGGCTGGAACTCCGGTATCGACATGAACTACGGCAACCCTTCCGTGTTCGCCGTCCTGGAAGTCCCTGAGCCCGCTATTGACACCGAGGCCCTCTCTGGAAAGACCTCCAGCATCGTGGACTCTTGCCTTCCCAGCGTTGCCAGCTCCAAGGACGAGGCTCCTGTTCTCGCCTCTATGCCCGCTGTTGCCGAAACCGAGCAGAAGTCGGATGTTGGCGTTGAGAACCCTGATGTCGTGATGGACGAGTCGGACCCTGCTTTCGCCCTCTTTGCTGATATGCCTGCCGCCACTACATCGCAAGGATCTACTTGTGCTTTCGATGGCATTGCTACCGGAAAGTCGGCTTTTGAGCTTGTTGTCGAGGGCGAGGTCAAGGACAGTGCCCAACAATTTGCTCATCTCTGCCACAGCATGGAAGCTGCTTTCGAGCGCGTGTCCATGATGACTGCTCATCTTTCATGATTCCCCATGTCGCGCACTTTCGAGCCTTATAAGTACTGTAAAGCTGGTTCTTCGATTTTGCTATTTTACCTTCTCGCTAGTGGTTCGAAAGACTATTGAACCTGCCATGTAGACACCAACGTCTTTCCTTTGTCAATGATCTTGTGTTTATATACTTCTGCCCCACGACGTGGCTCATTTCTGTCTACGCTTATTCTTTCTATTGCTGCTCGTCTTTTCTTCTACTCTTTTCTTTTCATCCTCTTTTTCAGGGGTTCGACGGAATGGCTTCTGGTGTCTGGAAGAGGGAAGGCTACTTGGGATTGGAATTTGGGAGCTTGGAATTATGGATTGTCCGGACTGGCTATTAGGGAACACATCAAGATACAAATTAACTCCATATCAAAAGTTGAATGACCTTAGGATCTGCGAGCCTTTTGCATAGTTCGTATTAGTAAGGAAATAGATGACCTGTGGCAGACTACTGCTTAGTGTGGAGGAGCTGCATGGCTTAAAGTGATGGAAAGTGGCGATTGTCAGGCCCGAGAAAAAGTTGCCGGGCGGAGAAGCTCTGCGACTCATCCAACTTAATTGACAACCTCTCATCTCCCACCATCTCTATTATCTTGCTTTTTACTTTGATTCCTATGAGATGACGGACCTTTGACACTGCTCGCATTTATCTAAGCCCAACTGCATCTCCCTTTCCCATCAAGTTGGCTTCCCTTTTGCGGTCCGCGGCGCTACTCGCCAGTGTTTTTCGCGGAGTTGCCGTCGCTCCCAGACGTCCCTCGCCAGTCCTCCTCCGAACTTCGATCCCTCGAGATTCTCGCGGCTCTCATAAAAAGGCTTTATCCCAGAAGCGCGATTTTGCTCAGAAGCGTGGGCCGTCAGCGTCATCGAAAAAATCTCAGATTGGCCAGCCAGTGGAACCGGGCACTTATCTACTGCCTGCCCCTCGACTACCTTTCCGACGCGGACAGAATTTCCTCCTCTACAATCCCAAGTCTTTTCAGACATCAGGTTTCGGTCCTCCGCCGACGCCACCGACGGGAAATCCCCCAATGAAGTTCTACTACGAGGTCCTGACCACGCCCACGGCCGATACCCCAGGCACGACGGTCCTTCTTCACTTCCCGGACAAGCGTTATTTCTTCGGTCAACTGTCGGAGGGCACTCAGCGCGCATGTACGGAGCGTGGTATCAAAATAACCTATCTGACCGACGTCTTCCTCACCGGCCAGATACAATGGGGCAACACTGGAGGACTGATCGGTGTTATTCTTACGTTGGCTGACGGGATAGCCAGCTCGAATAACGCTTTGGAACTTCTTGCGCGGGAGAAAGAGGAACGCATTAAAGAAAGTGGACAGGCTAATGCGGCTGCCAAAAAGGAGCATGGAATGTCATACGCGGCTCACGACGGACAATTGGTACCGCAACGAGGAACTCTGACAATCCACGGAGGTAGAAACCTCACACACACTCTAGCCACCGCACGGAGATTCGTCTTTCGCAAGGGTACACCGGTGTTCACGCGCGAATATGATTCGGAGGGCATGTCAAAACCCGATCGCCTCGGAGCGGAGGATCCTTGCGAACAGCCTACATGGTCGGACAGCAACATCAAGGTCTGGGCTATGCCTATCAGGTCTTCCCCCGTCCCGCACCTGCAAGCGACGTCGCAGGTACGCTCAATGAGCCCCAGGAAGCGGAGCCTCGACGAGTTCGAAGAGAGCAACAATACGTCAGAGCCTATTGATGCGCGAACCCGGGACCAAGTCATTAGGCAGTCTGTGATCACGGACATGTTCAACTCGAACTGGAGACTGGATGCTCTGCACGAGACCAAGTTGGCGGATGTGAAGATGCCGGCCGCGATGTTCGTTCGTAATCCCGTCACCAAAGACCTTGAGCAGTACAAGGGACCTGCCCCCGGAAGCAATGAGCCACTCCCTGATATCACGGTCCTCGTACGCCAACCGTGGCCCGGTGCAGCCGTCGAGAAGATCCCTCATACTACCTGGTGTCAGGAGTCCGTTTCCTATATCATCCGGAACCACGATGTCCGGGGAAAGTTCGACCCGAAGAAGGCTCAGGAGCTGAATGTTCGCAAGGGACCAGACTATGCGAAGTTGACCAAGGGAGAGAGCGTGACGTCGCAAGATGGCAAGACCGTTACTCCTAACATGGTTCTGGGCCCATCCCGACTGGGTAAGGGATTGGCAATTATCGATTTGCCTACCCCAGCACACGTCGATGATCTGGTAAATCGGCCCGAGTGGAACTCCCCCGCCGTTACTACAGGCCTGCAGACCTTCCTGTGGATTTTGGGTCCTGGAGTGGGTGATCATCCACGGCTCCACGAGTTTGTTGCAAGATTCCCCGAGTGCGAACATACCGTGTCCAGTTCGGACTATTGTCCCAACTACCTGTCTATGAAGAGCATCGCAACCTCGACCACACGGATGGGCTTGCTGAGGCCTGACAACTACCCGACCCTTGTTCATGACAATGTGTCCCTCCCGCAGCCCGGCACTAGAATTGCAGAGCCTGCCACAGAACCGAAAGCCGTTGCCCTGAAACCTGTGGCGCCTGGTGTCATCATTGACATGGAGCCTAAGTTTGCGCTCAATTTCTCTGAAGTGGAGCCGCATTTCGAGCCCGCACAGGTGCAGCGCCAGATGCCTTGGGCCATCGAACAGCGCTTGAGCACCATCCGCAAGCGTGTCAAGAAGGAGGCGTTTACGAAAAAGCTCGAGAGCTTCCAAAAGGATCTCCCAGGAGCCAACGTGGAGATCATTACCCTGGGCACTGGATCCTCCGCTCCATCCAAGTACCGCAACGTCTCCGCTACTCTTCTCAACGTCCCGGGATACGGATACTACCTGCTCGACTGCGGTGAGAACACCCTTGGTCAGCTGAAGCGTGTCTTCGCCCCTGAGAAGCTGCGTGAAGTCTTGCAGAATCTGCGGATGATCTGGATCAGTCACCTTCACGCGGACCACCATCTCGGCACCGCTTCTGTCATCAAAGCCTGGTTCCAGGAGAACTACCCCGACGGAATCCCGCAGACAGACGAAGTAGAGATGGACATGTCCAAGATCCTACAGGAAAAGCGACTGTTCGTTGTCTCCGAACAGATGATGACAGGCTGGCTAGAGGAATACGCCGCTGTCGAGAACTACGGTTTCGGCAAGGTGATTCCCTTGAGCGCCTCCGCCTACCTCCACCAAGGCAACATCCGCACCCAATTCGTCTACCGTCACTGCCGCGCCGACGGCTCCTATCCCGGCCACCAACTCGAAGCCACCAGACCCTCGACCACCAGCCTCAGCTTCCACGACCAATCCTCCCCCCTCACCCCTCTCCTCCGCTCCGCCACCGGCCTCTCCGACCTCCTCACCACCCGCGTCTCCCACTGCCGCGGCGCCATGGCCGTATCCCTCGTCTTCCCCGACGGCTTCAAGATCTCCTTCTCCGGCGACTGCCGTCCCTCCGCCGGCTTCGCCACCATCGGCCGCAACTCCACCGTCCTAATCCACGAAGCCACCTTCCAAGACGACATGGCCGTATCCGCCATCGCCAAGAAACACTCCACCCTGTCCGAAGCCCTCGAAGTCGGCCGTCTTATGAACGCCCGCGCCATTCTCCTCACGCACTTCAGCCAACGCTACCAAAAGCTCGCCAGAGTCGAAGAAGCCCCTGCCTCTCGCACAGCCAACAAACCCGCCGCTGAACCCAGCAACCACGTCGGCCAAGTCGGCCTCGACGTCCCAGACGACGAGCCCCCACAAAACAACAACACCCGTAACCAAATGTTCGGCGACATCAAAGTCACCAGCCGTCCTAAGATCACCGTCCCGATCGTCGCGGCCTTCGATTACATGCGTATTCGCGTCCGCGATATGCCTATCGCTCAGGCGTATGCGCCTGCTGTCGAGAAGTTGTTTGATCTCCAGGAACGCGCGGGCGAGGAGAAGGCCGAACAAAGGAAGGAGGCTGCTAAGCAGATCGCGCAGAATAGGCAGAAGGCGAAGAAGCAGAAGCAGGAGAAACATAAGCAGATTCCTGTTTCTGCTGAGGAGATGGAGGTTGAGAAGTCAGAGGGGGCAGATGTTAAGTCGAAGTCGATTTGGAGTGCGAGTGAGAGTGAGAGTGGGTGGAGCACGAGTGGGAGTGATAGTGAGGGGGAGCGCATTAAGAAGGAGCATTATGCTAGGAAGCGGAAGGGTAGTGCTGCTGCTGCTGCTGCTGGTAAAAATGGGCAGTAAGAGCAAGTAGATTGTGGGAAATATGGGATAATATCATATTAGAAGTATATAACTTTCGAACATATTATCATGATGTATTATTATTCTTATTGGTGTTTGACTACGGTCAAGCATTTTGGTTTTAAAGAAGAATAGATTACTACGGCTCAAGAGCAAAGCAGTCATACTGCATACTATGTATTATGTCTTCCAATAGACCAACCATAGTAGTAAATATGTATATCTATTAGACCAAATCACCCAATCTCACAATAGTGGTCAAGAAAAGAAAAGAGAAGAACTAGGTACAGAGTAAAGCAACCTCGCATACACACACGCGAATCAACCGTCGTAGACTCTAGAACCCAGCCACCGACTTCTCCGCATCATTCTTACCATACAACCCCTCACCGAGATTCTGCAGACACTCGGACCTCCAGTCCTTGGGGGTGAACTTGTCCACGATCTCCTTGAACGCTTCCAGCGTACAGAAGTTCTCGTCACCAGGGAGATGGTTCTCGGCCTTAGCGGCGCAACCGGGGATCCGGACAGGACGGTCGTTGTATCTAATGCGGACGTAGTGGGAGCGAAGGGATTCTTTAGATGATTCGGGGAGGGAGGACAGAGGGACACGGGCTGTTTCGGAGGGTTGGGGGGTATTAGGCGTGCTGGAGGAGGAAGAGCCAGTTAGGAAGGAGAAGAGGCCCTTCTTGTTGGTTGCGTCGCCAGATGTGGATGTCGCGCGTGCTTGTTCTTGTTCGGCTTTGGAGAAGAGCTCGATGGCTACGGAAGAGGTGAAGGGGGGCCATTTCCCGTCGAAGGCGCCCGTGCTGGTGAGGATAGCGGCAAGAGTGGTGTCGTGGCAGCCGCTCATGGCGAATTTGATGGCCTTGCCGTTGGTTGGGGAGGAGCCCGAGGCAGAGGACTCGCTGCGCCAGCCGCCGTCAACGGCGGTGCTAACCATGCGGTCGACGACATCGCCGAGGAGAGCACCAATGCCGAGTTTGCGGTATTCGTTGCTCTCGGTATAGCCGGTGAACCATTCGTCGACGGAGATCTGGTCGATGTAGTCTCTGAGTTTGCGGTCGTAGAATTCGGAGGGGAGCTTGGTTGCGGGGCCGTGGGCATCGGTAGCGTTGATGGTGTCGTTGATTCCGCACAGTTGAGGGTGGCCGTCTACTGCGACTCGGGGGGAGCTTTCGGGCATCCACTTGGAGATGCGCTTGTTGATGTAGTCCATTTCATCAGAGGTGTTCCCTGTAAGATTGTTAGATTGTTAGTGGTTTGAATGCTTGGCGGCTACTATGGTATGACAGGGTGCATTGGACTGGGGCATCAGAGTAGAGGACGTACATTTGAGTGCTGCTTTGTTCGCAAAGAGCCTAGCAAGCTGCCTGAAGCGGCGGCAGTTTCCTTCATTCGGGAAGAGAGTCTCCTCTGACACAGCGCGTGCAACGATTACCGGGGGTGGGAAGTCCTGGGTGCGGGCACTGGCGGGATACATGCCCCAGAAAGCTTGCTGGAGGGACTCGAGGGCACGGGGAATGGGAGTGGCACGAAGATACATATCCTCGGTATCGGACTTGACCTTGGGCATGAAACCCAGCTGGTCGACATACAAGTGTCGCAGACGCTGGCCTAGGGCAAAGGTGGTCTCCCGTCCTTTGTCTGTCAGCTCACCGTGTTGGCTGGTACCCAGTCAGCAGGACCTCCTGAAAGTTTATCGCTGAAGTCCAACTTGCCAGATGCCTTCTATATCACCAGTTGCTCCCACTGCAACCACAGATTGGTCCTTGTCGCCAAAAGCCTCCGTCTTCCTCCTCCATTCGAACCCGTTCCACGATGTGAGGTCTTTGTTGCTGGCGGCCATTTGAATCATCTGTCGCGCAACATTGCAATACGGCCAGTCTTTGCAGAAGTAAAGAAGTCAGTGATGGGCCGGTCAAATGCATGCGTCAAGGTGGAAGGACGAATTACATGGAGCGAGTCCTGCCTAAACAATATTAGCCTGGAGGAGATAAGCTGGGGGGAAGGGTTGGACCGCATACATTCTGGAAACGCGAAGAGACGGGCGTTCGTTCTCCTGAGGAGCAGACGTTAGATCAGTAATATTGAAGCGAAATTGTAATATGTATATCCTCCTTACCATGACGGAGAAACTGAACCATGCATTAGCCAGCGTCCTGCGTGGGCAATCGGGGGGTTTGATTTGCCGGCACTTACCACTTGCACCAATTGGAGTTTCAAGTCCCGAGGATAGAGCCGGTCCAGCTCCTCCTGGGAGTAAGGCTCACGGGGGACCAGAGTTGTCATTGGAAAGGCAGTCCGCAGTGAAGCACCTGGCAGGACTTGAGAGACGGCGTCAATGACAAGGGGGAAAAGGTAAAGAGCGAGCCTGGCAGACTAATAAATGAATGAAAGACAATGGGCGCAACGGCCGGACAGGCGGTGATGACGCCAGCAGGCGGTCTGGCCGAGGGGAGCCAATCAACAGGCGGCCTTGAACCCCGAGGCCGTTTCGATGGTTTTTCGCGGGGATTTTCTCCATTCATTCCATTTGCTGTGCCTGCTTTAATTTACGATGAAGTTCCTTTGGTGCACAGTTGTTGATCAGGGTCCTTTTGGCTGTTTCACTAAACATTGAAGTCCTAACTGGTTACTATCTTCATACCCTGAGTATATCAAAGGTACTATTGTAGGCACGATTCCTGAACGAGTATTCCCAGACTTCTCAACGAGATTGAATACAATCTACTACTCCGTGGTAATTGGGTTCAACTTCCAGTGGTCTTCTCCATCATCCTCGTAGTTTAGATAGGTGTGGTTGACAGGTTGTCATGCACGCCGACTGCATATATTGCTCGCACTTATTTCCCGATCAAGTCTCCGTAACCATACACCTCTTGACCCTTCTTATGGGTCAAATAAATAATGGCCCTCTGCCAATGCCGCCATTGAATTCTATTGTCAAATTCGTGGTTGCCCTCAAGATTGGCCGCCCAGTATGGGCACCGCATGGTCATGGTAACAGTTCAGTGCAAATTACCACATGTCATAAGATTACCCTGTATTATATCCCGGCATGAAGCCATTTGCGTCGCTATCACAGCTGCAAACTTGACAGCTGTCCACCTGTACTCTGTAGCATGAGATAGATAACTGCCCTGGTAGTTGGTTGGGGGATGCGGAAAGGATCACGCACCAAAGGCGGAGAGCAGCATCTCTCCGTGCCAAGCCGCACCTCCCGCGCTTATCGCATTGGACGCACCGCATCTCTTTCATTGTCCTCCACTTCCATCCACTGTGATTGGCAATCCAGGAACGCACTGTCAGGCATTGAGACTTCTGTTGAGTATAAGCCACTCCCATTGCACCATCTGTATGTGTTCTTAGCATCACATCTCCTCCAAGTTCCTGTGCAAGCCCTCCAATCCAGCCTGTACTGCCCCGTGCCTACCCACCTATACATCCTCTTTGGTCTGATATTCTTGTTATCGTGAGAGAGAACGTATTGAGCCTCTCATCCCGTGACTCCCTTCCTCTTTCGCTTGAGTGATCATTTGCCAGCCATGCACTTCACACTCTGCTGAGCCTTCCTTATTCCCATCCGTTCCTGTGCAACAAGCCACCCTCCAGTCACTCTGCCCATATCCTGGTTGCTCCGTCGATCATCTTTCCGGGGTTCTGGTGCGGAGATTGCAAACACTGCGTTTCATACTTCACTGTCTCTCGTTTGGCTTCAATTTGCTTGAACTCAATCTCTTCAAACACGTCCCTCTCCTCATCTCATATCATCGTGTCGTGTGAGACATTGAACTTGTGGTAAGTCTCTGCCATGTTCTTTGGATGTAGTTGTTTCTTGCACTCGCTGAGCTGATTACTTAGGTGGAAAGCATCGTTTCTGAAATAGCACACGGATTGAACCGAGTCTGAAGCCATGGATGTAAGGATTCTTCCAATGCCCCTCTCTCTTATCTGCAGATGAGCCTGCACCGTCTGTCGAGCTGTGGAAATCAATGAGGTGTCTTTTTGACTGCTGTGCTGGACTGCTGGGCCCAGATTGGCTCTGCTTTATGTCTTCGCTGTTGCCTGCGTGTCAAAAGTACTCTGTGTTGTGTGAGCTATCTGCAGATGCCCTTCAACGTCCGACCGGCTCAACCAGAAATGAGTTGTCTTTTGTGCTCGGATACACCCAGAGCAATCAATTCTGTTTTGTACGAGTCTATGCACGTGTCAAACACGCCCGGCGAGTCCCAGGTGCTTATTTTCACGTTCTCATCACATTCGAGCTCGGGGCACGTGACCTGTATTCACGCTTTCACTTCATGTTGTTGGAGAGGACTGGATGGCTCATGGGCATTCATTTCTCTGCTGTCTTTGCTGTCTTTGCTGTCTTTGCTGTCTTTGCTGTCTTTGCTGAAAGCTTTCCACGCCCTTGGTCATCATGGAGCTACCTCGTCGGATCGAACCTGGCTGGGGGAGCGCATCCAAACAGACCCAAAGCGAGAATACTGCAGCCCCCAAGTCTGATGCACAGCTAATGCTTGAGAATGTTCTACAGGGAACTACCCAATCTATGGAGCAGTCCGCTGAGTCGGCCAATAAACCCCAGGATGCTAAGCCTCGTCTGATGCTGATGGGCCTGCGTCGGTAAGCTGTCCCTACCGTAGCTGGTCCCGTACTGCATTCTAACATTACCTAGGAGCGGCAAGTCATCGATCGCTAGCGTGGTCTTCCACAAAATGCCACCCAACGAGACTCTTTTCCTGGAATCGACGACCCGGATCCAGAAGGATTCAATCCAGTGAGTACGCCGGTTCTCCACCATTCATACTGCACTGACACAGGCAAACAGCTCGTTCATGGACTTTCAGGTCTGGGATTTCCCTGGTCAGCTGGAGTACCTAGAGCCGTCTTTCGATCTGGAAAGCATCTTCGGAAGTTTGGGCGCGCTGGTCTGGGTCATTGACGCTCAAGACGATTACATGGAATCGGTGGCGCGTCTCAATCGCACGATCTTAACCGTTCAGCAGTACTATCCGAACATCAACATCGAGGTCTTCATTCACAAGGTCGACGGTATCACCGATGAATACCGCACCGACACATTCCAGGATATTGTCCAGCTCATTTCGGACGAGCTCAGTGATGCGGGGTACGAAAATGCTCCGGTTCATTACTACCTGACCTCCATCTACGACTACTCCGTCTTTGAGGCCTTCAGTAAGGTCATTCAGAAACTCATTCCCAACCTGTCTACGTTGGAGAATCTGATCAACACCTTGTCCAACAATTGCGGATTTGAAAAGACCTATCTTTTCGACGTTCTCAGCAAGATCTACATTGCGTCCGACACCCGTCCGGTTGACATGTCCTGCTATGAGATGTGCTCCGACTATATTGACGTTATTGTGGACATTTCGGAGCTGTACTCCTGGGATCACCCCGACCGCAAGGCCAAGGGCGAGCAGAATCAGGAGGCAGAAAGCCACGCTGTTTTGCACGATGATACGATGATCCACCTCATGGAGATGAACAAGTATGTGGCCGAGCTGCCCCTCCTTTGACGATGCTAACAGATAGTAGGTATCTTTGTCTTGTTTCCGTTATCCGGAACCCCGAGTCGAAGGATAAAAAGGGCCTTATCGATATGAATTGCCGTACCTTCCAGGAAGCTCTCAATGATGTCTTCTCCCGCAGCTGGGAGCAGGACCAGGAAGAACCCGGAGTGGTGACCGAGGAGTAAAATACCGAATTCATTTGCATTGGCGAGGTTGTCTTGTTTTTTGCTCTGTTTCGTCGTCCCTCTTTTGGGGCTTAGCAGGGAGTATTGAGGCACGGTTCGGGATGGCATGACACCTCGGATGAGCCCTCTATCTTGCGACATCGAGAATATGTGAAGCTCTGGTAGTTTTCACCCTATTTTGATGGGATCAAGTCTGAGGCTGGTACTTTGATAGTATTATATCCGAGTTAGTAGTCAATACCATAATGTGAATTCCTACCAAGTAAACATGAGACCCGCAGTAGCCCTTGTAGCAAGGCATCAAGGCACAGAGCTGAACATGAGACCCGCCCGGCGGAACTTTCTTCCTGGGCAACATAAATTCATCTGGAAATTCTTTTCTTCGCTTGTTTTCTGTCATCACCAGCTGTGGTTCTTGAACGCCTTTTGCGACTTCAAAAATGGATTGAAGATTTTGCGATTGGCTATGCCAGTACTAACTTCGAAGCATCAATACTACAGGTATCTTTTCATCAGCAATCTTTATGGTAAGTTCGACAGAATTCATTGCACATGCTTCAATCAAGCTTCCCTCCCCAATCTCGATGATGAAAACTTTTCCTACATTCGCAGTTTCCACGCTAGCCGTCGCGAGAACCCATTCTAGACGTGCTCTGTGCGCAATACTTCCTTGGATGTCTGATGAGATTGACTACCTTTTGCCTTTGCTTCTGCAGTTTTCTTGTAGTTGAATTTGGCTAACTGGATTGAAGTTATAGGTTCACTTTAGATGCACATCTGCTTCGATATAGATATCAGGAGGAATACTAGACCAAGACATACTCGTCAGTGTGCAGGATAATGGAAATGGCGCAGAAGCAGCTAGCTACTGATCACCCAGTAGCTTTACGCTTTTTTCAGAATATCTGTTCAAACAATGCAAGAATTATGATCTGTACAAATACCTCTCCAAGTAAACCAAGACCGTAGCTGTACCTCTGGCCCTTAAATTTCAATAAAAGCACTATACCTGTCACACCATGCGACTCCCGAAACAAGCTAACGGAGAGCGCGGAAATACTAAGGGTACTTAGCCAAGCAGCAGCTACTACTTACCTTTTACCTAACCATCTATCCATTCCACCTATCCCTCTTCTCCCATTACTATACCTACCTCTACTTGTTTCCCAATCCAATGGCCTACAAGTAATTTACAACCAACCATCTCACCACCATCACATACACACACAACAACAAACAACAAGATAACGACTATGTCCTCCGAACTCCGCCAACGTCAAAAACCAACACCATCGAAACCCTCCAAAACCACCAAATCATCATCATCCTCATCACCCAAAAATGGCATCTCTATCCTCGACATCATCCGTGTGCTGGCCACACTCCTAATCGCCTCGTGCGGTCTCTCCTACTACATGACCTCATCCGAATCCATCCTCTGGAACTACCGACCCTGGTTCACCCGCTGGCCAGTCCTAGTCCGCTACATCGTATGCCTCATCCCCTCATCCCCATAACCCTCTCACACCACATACACATCTATTAACAATGAACAGCAAGGGCCCCTCCTCCTAACCCCCACCGAACTCTCCCTCTACAACGGCACAGACCCCACCCTGCCCATCTACCTCTCCATCAACGGCACCATCTACGACGTATCCGCGAACCCGCTCGTCTACGGCGCCGGCGGCCACTACAACTTCTTCACGGGGCGGGATGCGACGCGCGCCTTCGTGACGGGATGCTTCAAGGAAGATCTCACGCCGGATATGCGTGGCGTCGAGGAGATGTTCATCCCGATTGACGATCCCGAGGAGGAGAAGCGGTTGAGTAATGGGCAGAGGAAGGTGCGGAGAGAGCAGGATTTGAGGATCGCTAAGCAGAGGATTCATAAGGCCGTGGCGCATTGGATGGGGTTCTTTGCGAATCATAAGAAGTATTATGAGGTGGGGAAGGTCGTGGGACTCGAGGAGGTGGTGAAGAGGGAGGAGGAGGAGGGCGTTAAGAGGGAGCTTTGTACGGCTGCGAGGCAGCAGAGGATGACGAGGGAGCAGGTTGAGAAGGCGAAGGGGGGGAAATAGTAGGTTGGATTATTTATGAAATATATAGTGTGTATTGTGTATGATGTATGATAGTGGT
Organism: Aspergillus neoniger CBS 115656; assembly: GCF_003184625.1. NCBI lineage: Eukaryota > Fungi > Ascomycota > Eurotiomycetes > Eurotiales > Aspergillaceae > Aspergillus > Aspergillus neoniger. The sequence continues at coordinate 591,386 of NW_020291147.1, read as the reverse complement.
TTTGGTGGGGGAGAAGGGGAGGGGTTATTATCGTCGCTTGGGATTTTGTTATCTAGACGATAGATGCATAATCATGTGAATATTGAAGATATCCACCCAGACGTTTGGTATCGCTACAAGTGCATGTATTGAGTCTTCGACTGGCTCACTACGCAGTCCTTCTAACCACGGCAATATTAATCTACAAGGAATGCGTTTGGAACAGATTTTGGTTGAATTTCAGCCAGTCATATTCTAACTTGACATGTCCATCAAATCGCCCAGCCCGACTTTCCGAATTTTCATTCGAGTGATATCATATCGTTGCACAAAGAAAAATGCGACGCGCGAGGAAAAATATTCATAGCGTCATACGTTTACTCGGCGGTGACGGCGCGGGCTATTACCGATGTCAGTATTCCATCTCTCTCTCTCACACATATACTGTAGGATTCCGTGAGGGGGGTGCGTACTGTAGATGTTCATCTTGGAATGACCAACAACCTTCTTGATCTGTCCCTTCTCCTCAAGGTCAGCAAGGGCCTGGCGGGCCAAGCTGCCGTTGATCTTGAGACGGTCGACCAGAGTGGCGACAGTGATCAGACGGTAGGACTGGACATCCTTGTTGAGACGCTCAGCGGTCTGCTTCTCGAGGACGACGGCGTGCTGGGCCTTGTCCTTGACTATATTCGGAGAAAAATCGATGTCAGTAAAGTGTCCCTGTTCATTCATCTCGGTTTTGTGTATCGGTTCGCGATCGATTGCATTCATGCATCATGTGCGTCGTGTGTAATATCCATCCATCTATCGCTATCGTGGAACATGTATATGTATGCTTCTTCTTTCTCTTCGTTCGATACAATAACAGGCGATTTCCGACTCTTGAACTCGATAGGGGGGGGAATGATAATGATGGTGATGGTGATGGAAACGGGGAGTTATAGCGTACCCTTGCCCTTGGACCACTTCTTTCTGGTAGGAGCCTGCGAGATAATATTAGTATTGATACATCTTCCCCCTTTCTGCACTGCGAGTGCTACTCGGCGATGGTACTCACCATTTTGACTGTCTGATGTAGCTGTTCGACGGAGGAGAGCTGCACAACAGATCGAACGGTCTGAAGTTTGAGTGCCCAAGTGCGAAATTCGAGTGGGGGATGACTCAGCGTCACGTGCGGATGAACCCTAAGCCCTGGGCTGTCGGTGCCGCTCGGTTAGCATTGGCTGCTGCAATGCCGGATGTGATTGGTCGGTCGGGGTACACCTGTTTGTATGCTTGATGGTATGGTACGCAGTACTGGAGTATAAGGGTCTGCTATACATAGGTGGTACCCAAAGGTATAATTAAGATTAAGTATAGTTCCGCTATGTACACAGGTATTGTATCAGTTCGTTATAGGGTTTCCCTCATGGAATCTCCCTCGTAAAAGCATACCCGGCTTTGATGCCATTGGGTGTATAGTAGTATAGAGGACCAGCTGGCAATATGATCATCCAGCCGGATGAATGCGCTTTGTGGCACTCCTCGACGGCGAACTCATCTGCTGGTACCAGGTCCGTAGCTACTTCCCTTGACTTTACCATTAATGGTAGTGGTAACCTTAAATTGTGGCGCATCTTCGACACTCTCAAGGTGACCAAGTACAAAGTCGTCCGGGGTTCCAAACCAGAACTTCGAATCATCGTCCTCATCGAAAGACAGCCATCGCACCTCGTACCGTCCGGTCTCGCTTCGCGGAACGGGGATGCGCGTAACTAACGGCTGGCTATACGGCGACCAGTACCGAAGAGCAGCGTAGGCGGTATTCGCTGTGGTTATAAGTAATTGCGTCTTGGAATGGTGCCACACGACCTGTCTAACAGTATGTTCGTGGACTAGCGCCGACAACAGGACTGGGGTGCTCTCCAAATCCCATATCCAGACAATGTTTGGTCGCGTCGGATCGACGGTGCCCAGAAGAGTCCCGCTGGCGCTAAAGGCCATGATCGACACTCCCCGGGGCGCCCCGGATGGCTCGACTGGCATACCGAACGCAGAGGAGCTCGATGCTTCAGCATATTCAAGGTCTCCGTCAGCTGCATAGCGTTCCCGCCAGACACTGGGGGAATTCTGCTCTATCTGAAAGACATGGGACAGTGTGATAGAACAGGAAAACTAGATTTATCAGCTTTGTCATGCATAGAGCAGCCATCCGAAGTCATCTTACTGTTCGTGTCTTGAGAATGTCAACAGTCCCATCGACCTTTCCAACAATCAGAAGCTCTGACACACCGCGTTGCCCGGTAACAGGGCTCCACTCTATCCCTCTAACGCCGAGGTCGAGCGAACTATCGATGCCCGAGGGGCCACTATACGTTCTGAAGAGCTGCCCATCAGCCGTGAAAATGAGGACTCTGGTGCCCGCACTCGCAGCATCCCACACGGCTATCCATCTCCCGTCCGGACTCCATTTGAGGCCCTGAGCGTCTATTGTAGGCAAGACTGCTCGGCCTATGAGCTCGTAAGATCGAAATTCGTGAATGGTCAATAGATCAACTGCATCCGGCTTCAGAAGAACAGCAAATTGCCTTGTTTTGGGTCGGTAACCGAAGCCATTGCTGTTCGAAAACTTGGGACTTTTGATGATTTGGCTTCGACCAGAGTCCAATCCGAAGACTGTTATTTTCGTGTTCCAGGCATGAAAGAACACGACCTCGTTCTCATCGCCTCCGAAGTCGACGTATGTAGCGCCAGGCTCAATGCTTTCGATTTCTGCGAGCAATTGCAACGGGTCCAATTGCCAGACTAGGATCCGTGAATCACTAGAACAAAGCACGCGTCTTCCTGGGGAACTCACTCCTGCGTAGGAGTGCGTGCTTGAAGGTAAAACAGGCTTGGATCTGGAGAACTTCAAGAACTTTGAAGCAATCTCCTTAAGCTTGACGATCTGTACCTCTTTAAAATCAGGCGATGCCGGGTCCAGATGGATGACAAGATCTTTGCCATTCAGTTGCGCGGCATAGTCACCATCCTCAGATAGAGAGATTGTGTTTGAGACTAAACTCATCATCAGTGATACAATTTGCTACCAAAACGGCTATAAACGCACCCCCTGCTCCGGTGGAGTCCATTGTCGATTTCAGCTGCAGCTAGGTTCAGTAACTGCCGTCGAGATGCAGTACAGAAATTATGACGCGTGCATGTACTCCTGGTATCATGCGCATCCTAGACACTGTTTCTCATCACGAGCTTCCAGGGATCGAAGTCCTGGGACTGTTTTGAAGGTTTCATTATTTATCTGAACCCACTTTATTGGAAGGCGCCAAGGCTTCACATAGATTAGGTAAGCAGTACTATGGAAACACAAATTTGACAGCTGCTAATGATAGCCATGCGCATCAACAAAGTCTGCAAAGGTTGTAAGAGAGAAGTATCTATTCTCAGTCTTAGCTCATGCAATATATAAGCATATGGCCTCTTGTACGACGAGAAACAGGCATATTGAGAAGACAGCTGAGTGGCGTGTGCATGTTGTTTCCCCGGATAAGATAAGAGGATCAACATTGATCCCCTCCGAAATAAATTAATTGTCGGCAAAAAAGCGCCCGCCATCCGCATCATTTGCGACTTACCAGACTCCAGATACCATCCGCAAACCGCTACCTTGATTGCTCCTTTCGGGGACAAGAATCTCTTAGTTCGTAAATATTCGTCTCCCTCGGTTCTCACCCCCTTGGCTGGGGCACTTCATCCCCAAGTTTCTACGCCCAAACGTGAAAATGGCGGTCCCGGAGACACAGCCCGCTCCGCAAGGAAGCGTCGCAGACCAGAATGCGCCTGTAGCTGCGGCTGCTGAACCGAGAAAGAAGCTCCTTGGAAGGCAGTTCTACGAGAGTATTGGAAGCCCGAAGTACATCATTGCACCTATGGTGGACCGGTCTGAGTTTGTAGGTTCCTCTATGAACGTACTCTTCGATCACAGCTAATCGTCCCGGAGGCGTGGCGCATGCTCACTAGGTCGTTCATGACACCGGAAGACCAGAAGAAGGTTCTTGCATACTCCCCCATGTACCATGCGCGCTTGTTCCGTGAGCAAGCGAATGTCCGCGTACAGCACTTCCACCCTACTCGCGCTGCCGCCGGCAAAGGCGAGGATGAATCGCCATATCTCGACGGAAACCCTTCGTTCGATCGGCCTCTGTTTGTTCAATTCTGCGCCAATGATCCTGATGATTTCTTGGAGGCCGCGCGCCATGTGGCACCATACTGCGATGCGGTGGATCTCAATCTGGGATGTCCTCAAGGCATTGCGAAGAGGGGTCACTATGGTGCTTTCCTCCAGGAAGACTGGGATCTGATTTACAAGCTTATCAACCGACTTCACAACGAACTCTCGATCCCAGTCACTGCCAAATTCCGTATCCAGGAAACGAAAGAGAAGACGCTCGAATATGCGAAGCTGATCTTGTCCGCTGGTGCGAACATAATCACGGTGCACGGACGCAGAAGAGAACAGAAAGGCCACAACACCGGACTGGCTGATTGGAGCTACATTCGCTATCTCCGCGATAACCTTCCCCCAGAGACGGTCATCTTCGCGAATGGCAACAACTTGAACTATGAAGATCTGGACCGTTGTCTGGAAGAGACAGGTGCTGATGGTGTCATGAGTGCGGAAGGCAACTTGTCCGATCCATCGATCTTCAGCAAGCCCCCTCCAGTTGGCAGTGAAGGGAGGGAATACTGGCGAGGCAGGGATGGAAAGGGTGGATATCGTATCGACGCCATGCTACGGCGGTACTTGGACATCATCTACAAGTACGTGCTTGAACAACCTGTTCCGGACAGGAAGCCGCTTTATCTTCCATCGGACGCAGTGGAAGAAGAACCTGAACAGACAACCGAAACAACCGAGGAAACCGAAGACGGCCCGCCCAAGAAGAAGCAGAAGCGCGAGAAGTCAAAGAGAGCGGCCTCTCCCAGTCTCGGTGTCATGCAGGGCCATCTCTTCCAGCTTCTCCGCCCTATGGTCTCTGTGCATACTAATGTCCGTGATGCGTTGGCAAGATCGAGACCTGGCGATATGCCCGCATTCGAAAATGTCCTGGCTCTCGTCGAGCAGGCAATTAAAAAGGGTCTTAAGGAATATGAGCAATTCCCGGAACGCTTCGAGAAAGATCCGAACCAAGAATTGACCGGATCCAAGGCGACCATTGCCGAGTACGGCCGACCTTGGTGGATCTGCCAGCCACACATCCGACCACTGCCTGAGGAGGCTGTCGAACTGGGCGCGCTTACTGTGAAGAAGAAGAACGATGGCAATGAAAAGCCCAAGGCGGACGAGTCGTCTGAAAAGGCCACCCCTACTGCAGAGGGATCTGCCACTCCTTCGAAGACGGACGGGGCAGCTAACACGCCTGCCACGGCGACTACTCCGGACAACCTGGTGAGCGGTTGATATCACGATTCAATATTTGGTGTTTTTTGCGGAGTAATGGGACCAGCATCTTATACCCAAGTTGGGCATAGCTACTATTCATGTTAGATATAGACGCATACAGAGCACATAGTACATAGAGCTACGTTTATGAACTTATAATTTTCAAATTCTCTCGAAAATCTCCAGGTTTAGCATCACTGACAGTACAATCACTGGTATCATAATCCATGAAAAGCCCAACCCCATAAACTCCATCCCAACCCATATAGAACAGAAGAAAACCCCTCTAAAAATCCATAACAAGCTGCGGCGCCATCTTCTCCAAATCCTCAACCTAAACCCCACACATAGTCAGCAACCACCCACATCACCCTCCAACACATCAACTAAACACAAACACAAAGAGGGGAAAAGAAACAAACCTCCAAAAACCCATCCCCAACCGAAGCCCCCTTCCCAACAGCCTCACTCCTCTCAAACGCCGCTCTCGCCAACGCCTCCCTCACAAAAACATCCACATACTTCGCGACAACCGTATTTGCATCCTTTGCGATCTTCGTCTTCTCATTCTGGAAATGATGATGCAGTAATCTTGTCAACAACTTCGGCGGAATAACAGGGTCGTTCGTGAGCACATCGTCAGATGGCTGATCCTTGTGGATGATCTCCGCGAGAATGTAGTCCGGTTCCGGCTCTGGCTCTGGGGATGATGCGTCTGAGCGGGCGGGGGACGAAGAAGCGTTGTCGTTGTCGTTGTCGTTGTCGCTGTCTTCTTCGGAGTCGGCCGGGCTGGGTGATGATGGTCGGGGGCGGGCGGATTTGGATGAGGAGGCTTTGGCTGGTGCTTCTTTGGGTTTGGGTCCTCGTTTGCTTGCTGCTGCTGCCGTTGTTGATTTTGTTGTGGCTTTGGCTTTGGGTTTGCTGGTAGTTGATGATGATGATGCTGGAGCAGCGGTGGAGGAGGTTCGGCTTGGTGGTTTGAAGGGGAGTTGTCTGCGCTTTTGCGCGGGTTTTCGCTCGGGAGGCATGGTGTGTTGGGTCTTTGTATCGAGGTTCGTTACTTTGGTGGTCAAGTGATGATAAGGTGTCTTCGTCGCGGGGATTTGATCTTCTTGCGCGGATGCGCGGGTCCGTGACGCGTGGTCCCGTGATTTGCTATCTATACAATCTATGTGAGTTTATCATCATGTTAGTTCGCAGTTTTTCAATCGTGAGGAAGGTAGTTGGTAGGTTACTGTGATATTTTCACTATATATAAGTTGCATAGTTTGCAGGATGAGGTTGGTTCTTTGTATCGAACTACACTATCACTCCGAAACAATTTATATAAGCGATGGTGGTCGATCTATTTCTATTGAAGTCGAAAAGAATGTCTTCACTATTCAATAAAATGCACTATCCCACCTTATCACTGTAAAACTGATCTCAGGCCTCACCGAATAATATCAACCTATGCAACAGCAATCAATAAACCCGATACAGGCATTCAGTCGTTAGCCGGCGTCACCACTGTAACATCAAGTCCCGACCTCTCTAATATTTCCCTTGAGCGAGCCCACTCCACGCCAAACAGCCCAGAGTTGAACCGACACGACCAGAGATCAAGAAGTCTACCCTCTTGGTCTTCAATGTGATCAAGTTGTTTCTTCATATCTGCAATGGCAAGCTCGGTGTTCTCCAGCACTATGTCTTCAGGACTGACCATCCTTCCGAGCCCTCTTGACGTGAAAAGGCAGATTATCCAATGGCGTTTCCTGCGGTCATTCTCATGATCTCTCTTCTGTGGTGGAATAATGAGAGCAGTTCCCTCTGGCAGTCGAGCTTTTCGTGTGCCATCGCTTGTTGTGATAGTATTGTATCTGGGCTTGGAAGAGAATTGTCGGCAGTTGGATCGATAAACCTCATATGCAGCAGGGTACTGTCAAGCTTTAGTCAGGTTTGCATTCAACCCTAGGTGAAATACTACGAGAGACGCACATTGCTTCGGAAGACCCTTGCTATTCCCTTCCCCCAGGTGCCACGGCAGTTACATGCATCTGTTTCCATCGTTTAGTTACTTTCATATTCGTAGATAGAGAAACGTACGGATCAGCGCTGCTCCCTCTGGAGCATCGAACAGGCTACCTTGGATCTCTAAGAGACTCCCTGTAGTGCTGCTTGGCTCCATAACGTACTGAGTGTGCTGTGTGTGTCTGTCTGTCTGTCTGTCTGTCTCTCTCTCTCTCTGTGTGTGTGTGTGTGTGTGAGGTCTAATGATATGGTCCACCGTTCTTTCGAGAGCCAAGTACCAGACAAGGATAAAAAAAAATTTAAGCAAGGGCGTTATTCGAATTATCAGCAGTAGTGAAGAGGCCAATAGACAAAACAAAATTGAATTCAAAGAAGGTAGCTACCGTGAATACAATCGATCACCGCTGAAACTTCCGCACAGTTTGCTCATGATGGCAATAAGTGACCTGTTAAGGAAATACAAAGGCTCATTGGATGGCGAAAGTGAATGATAATGACAAAGAGTGTAAGTACAACATGAACAAGAGAATTGTTTTGGGGTAATGGTCACGTCAATGTAGGCTACTACCGCGTATCCCCGGACTTTCCATTCCGTTCTGAACCTTGACGGTTAAGAAAATGACGGAAGCCCCTGGATTTTGTACCTGACTTCGACTTGACATCGCTGTCCGTAGCATCACTTGCTAGTGACTCTTTGCCCTGCGATGGCGCCTGTGTGCCACCACAAGCCCAGGAAGATGTAGTTGCAACCGAAACAGGCGCGCTCTGCGAGCTGGTGGATTTCAGTCTTCGACTCATGGTTCGTGAAACGGTTTTGAATAGACCAGAGCCGTGATCTGGGGAAGAGCGCTCCAAACGGGCAATTTCACCCATCATTGTCACTCCGTTGGTCGCGAAGTTCTCTTCTGGAATTGGAATATATAAGATGACTCCTCGGTTTGGAGCCACATGGAGGATTTCTTGCAGTGCTGCCTGGATCAGAATGGTGCTACGAAGGTTGGTTATCGGTGCGATGAGGTATGGCAGCGCAAAGACTTTCATCAGGTAGGCTGGTAGATTTACTCTCCCGAATTGGATGCACGCGTCTTCTTGAATGGTGGTCATCATAAGTGTTTCGGATTTCTGGAAGATGCGTGCCATATGGGACGAAATGTTCGAGACAAGCGACTCCATTTCTTTGACCTGCACCTGGGGTCAGAACTATACAATGATCATACTCTCATTGCTGGGGATAATGAGCAGATATAGACTATCACGCACCTTGGTGTTGACCTTTATCTCTACCACCACGACCGAATCCTGGCTGATCTGGGTTCTGGGTGAGGTCAACGGACCCCTTGTGCTAAAGGCGTCTTCGAAGTACTGGCTTTTCGTTCGAGTCATCGGCTTCTCCTCAACACTCTTCCGCTCTACATGAGCTGGCTTAACATCCAGAGGTGCACCGCCAGTCAGAGCAGAAATCGGGGCCTCGTCATCATCCTTCTCTTCTAAGAACATGGATGGCCTCACAGGTGCCCTTTCTAGTTTATTCTTCTGCTTGAGTGTTGCCTCGGAGACATTAACTGAGGCAAATGCTTGGAACGTGACAGGTGACTGGAGAACAGGTACTGGTGGTGAGATACTGCCGGACGACGTGTTCGACATATCGTTACGCCGTCTTCGCAGGGAAAAGTCAATCCTGTGGCGCCTTGCGGTCATTGCGGCGTAGATGTTTATGAAGTTCGTAAAGATTGCCCGCTATTTCTTTGCTGCAGTATAAGAAGTTATGTAGGACTGACTTAGATTCCTTGCGAAGGTTGTTGAGACGCTGATTAAACGGGAGATATGATACTTCTAAGAGGTAGTACTTCCTGCCATTACTGGCTCCGAACGCGGTAAATTATATCTTTGTAGATAGGCAGGTACTAGCCACCATAACCAGTAGGGCCACTTGGTACACACAGAGGGCAGCTACGGATCAGCCGTGCCATACACAGGTGTAGTCATAATCGCCAGTCCACGTCATGGAACCGACAACCACACTTAAGCCAGAAACCCGAGATAGTCAAAGGCAGAGTTTCCACTATAGAATATCTTGTCGATTCTCCGTCTCCTGTCCCACACGATCTCTCCATCCGACCGACGTTTGATAAAGAGGATCCGGTGTTGAGGAATAAATTCCTCGTCGGTTGTCTCCTTCTTCCACGCATTGAAACCAGACTCCAAGCGTCCTTCGAATCGATCTTCATACCCAATAACGTAATTGGTACCATCGAAGGCAGGGTCCCAGATAATACGGTTGATTATGTCTGTGATTGAATTAGCGACCTTACCAGGAAACCAGTCTTGAAATATACCTGCTGCAGGACGAAGTCTATTCTCCACAGGCTCCGGTTTCTGTGATCCTAACGTGACAGAGTTATACTCCGTCTCGAAGGAAGTAGGCGTTGGCATTCTTGATTGAGCATTCGGCTGGGGTGTCGAGCTACGCTCGTAGTCCTGCTCCGGGGCATCGTGCACTTTCTGCTGCGTCTCGGTCGATGGTTCTGAAGCCATGATCTCAATAGCTATCACACTCTTCGGTTCCAGTACAGTCCTGAAAATGTTTGGTTGAATGCTGAAATGATTGAAGACATGTTCACAGGTTATATATTCTTGCTAAAAAATAGTGCGACATAACCAAAGGCCATCAACTGGAAGTCTACTATGTTGCTCATATTGCCAATTCCAACAATCTGTGTAAGCATGATCAAAGTATGTTGCATGGGAGGCCTGATAGATCCACCGTATCGCATCAGGTCACGTACTATACTGATGCCCTGGATGATCGCCGTAGTCTGAAACGGGAAAGTGAGTCGAATGAACGTGGCTTAGCGCACTCCTGGGATGGAAATATGACTCATGACCGAGTGTATACATTATGAGTGATGTTGAGTCAGACTTGGCAATTGACTGTTTGACCATAGGAGGAGTTTCGAGAAGAGCAACATCGAGTAGTGTCAGGTGCAAAAATGTAAGTCAAGTGTTTCCGAAGAAAGGAAAGTAATAATAGTAGGATGGAGTACTCGGTAATGAACAAAAAAGGAAATTTGAGCTCCGATAGGGGGAATCGAACCCCCGGCTGCCGTGTGAGAGACGGCGATGTTAGCCACTACACCATATCGGATCTTGTTGAAAGACGGGGCTAACTTTTGCATCATAAGCCATAGTTTAGAATTTAGATCAATAAATCCACGCTAGTTGTTGGATTGACTAGCATTGAATATGGAAGAACACCCAGGCTGTAAAACGGAATGGAAAGTAAGACTGAATTCTAAGAAGAATCTCTAAGTGTGTGGGCGGCAGAACCCCGCGTCCTCAAGGTACACAGTCTTGGCTCCAACGGAAGTCGGGTCTCCTCACGCGGCGGACCGAAACCAACTGTTTTAACCCGCATTCGCGCGCAAACGCGTCTACCTAAGAAGTCCGAAACCTCCTTCATCCCTCAATACAAAATCTAGATCATGAAAACTGACAGGAAAATATCAGGATGAGTGACGCCACAACTTCCCTGCTCACAGAGCATTTCAGCTATACGCCCCTAGTTCGTATGGCCCTTTGGCGACGCGCTGTTGAAAACAACCCAAGCTGACTCGGCGCAGTCTCTCATAGATGACATTATTAACTCGATCAACAACTTAATCTATCAAGCTATTTCAAGTCTTGAAACAGGTCTACTGGGCACGCCTCCGGAGCGCCTGGGTTTCTCGCATGCGAACAATGGCTCGACTATACCTGACACCGACGAAGACGGGAATGTTATCTACCCAGAAGCACAGCTGGAAATCGAAAATGGACTACATCAGCTAGAAACACTGCTCGAGGCGACAGTCGACAAAACTTTCGATAAATTTGAGCTTTTCGTGCTGCGCAATACGTTTAAGGTACCCGACGATCTGATGGGGTGGATTCGGCTGAAGCACTACGAGGTATGTTGACCTATCAAGCTTCCAGCTCCCCTTCTCTACTAACCAGCCTGTCTCCTGATTAGAATCTGAACTTGGAGCCCCCCTCCGATGCCCCCACTCCAGAGACGATCTCCGCCCAGCGGAAGAAGTTACACGAAACCAAGAAGTTGAATCGGGTGCTGAAACAGGAAAGCGCACGTAATGAGGCCGTAATTGCTCAGTTACGCTCCATTCTGTCGAATGCGCAGACCGCAAAACAGGAGAACGGTGTCACGCCCAACGGTCAACCAAACCTGGACTTGTCTTTCTTGACTTCTAGCCCAGCTGCACAGCAGCTACGTGTCGGTGCCGCTACCGGATCAAACACCCAACATACGCCGATCACCACGAACGCTACGTTCATATTGTCTCAGCTCCCTGCTCTACAAGCGCTGCTTAAGGAACTCCGGCCGAAATTGGCGACTCTACCACAATCCGGAGATAAATTGGATACGGAACCCAAAGCCGATGCGAGACGCGAGTACATCGAGAGCAGAGTTAGGCTGCACCTCGAAAGGGCTGGTCAGTTGGCGGTCGGTAGTGATAATACCACCGTCGTTGCCGGCCGTAAGATTGATATTGTAGAGGCACAGGCTCTTGAGGCCGTTACGGGAATGCTTACGCAAGGAGACAAGAAATCAGCTTAAAGACTTGAACCGAGAAACACTGGGATGGTTATTTGTCCCAGTTCCATCAAGGAGATCTATTTTCACTCAGTCAACCGAATTTATGCAGACCACGACACGCTCCATGTCTGCTGGTCCCGTCTGAATGGAACAACATCCACCTTGTCCGACTTCAAGATGTTCGGGATCTTCTCATCCTTCTTATCGATGACGATGAACTCCTTCTGCTCTTCGCCAATGCCATAGAAATTGCGACCAAACTTGCTCATGAAACCCTCAATAATCTCGGGGGTGATGTCTTCCTCCTTCAAGACGCCATTCTGGCAAGCTTGCTCGAACGCGTCGATGACAAGCTGGGTGGTGTGGGGCTGAGTGAACACACCGGCTGCGATCTTATCGCCTCCTCTCTTGGACACGGCCGGGTGAGGTGCGCTGTCGGATCCGAAGAAGAACTTGGGGTTACCGGAGGCTGCTGCGCGCAAAAGGGCATCACGATCCGCGGGCGTCTTGGCGACCGGCTTGCAGAAGCAGAACGGATCTCCAGCCCAGGAGTCGATGATGATCGACAGGTGATGGGCCGTGACTAGAACAGCTGTTAGTGTACGATTATCCAGCTATGGAAAGAGTCCTCACTTGTTCCGGCAACAGTAGGGCCACACTTCTTGACAGCCTCAACCGCAGCGGCGGTGGTGCAGTGCTCGAGAATGATCCTCAGCTTGGGAAATTTCTCGTGCAGCTGGAGCAGGGTTGGCAGGAAGCGCTCCTCTGCTGTCAAAACGGTCACATCACCCTTGGATGGGACTTCACCGTGCAGGTTGAGGATCATATCCTGACGCTCCATCTCAGCGAAGACGGGGTAGAACTGAGTGTAGTCGATGACGCCCGAGGAGGAGTTAGTAGTGACACCGGCCGGGTAACTCTTGACGCCAGTGATGCCGCGCTTCTTGGCATCGATGATGGTCTCCGGGGTGATAGTCTCATGGAGATACAGAGACATGAGATAGTTCACATTGGGCTCAATGGCCTGCAGACGCTGCTTGTACTCAAGCGCGCGGTCAACGGTGGTCACGGGAGGGACCAAGTTCGGCTGGTGAAAGACATCCAAGTTACTATATTGTCCCAATTGCAATGCAGCAGCTCCACCAACCACATATAAATATGGTCAGAAGGTCAAAGCGGTATAGAGTGTTGAATTTACCATAACAAAAACGGTGTTGACACCACCCTGTCTAATAGTAGGAGTAACAAGCTCCATCATATCACCATCGCGAAGATGCACTTAACTCCACCAATATCAATTAGCCAAATCGAAACAACCCCCTCAACATCGGGCACAATTGGCAATCATCCAAATAAAAAATAGTACGCACCATGAAAGTCCGCGGAAGCGGGGAGCTTCACGCCCTGCAGCTTGGAGAGAGGCATTCTTTTTCCCGAACTATAGTAGAACTTTGAGTACCGAGGTATAACCAAATTAGGTCTGAAGATTCGAGGAAACAGCATGAACCCAATACTGAATCCAATCAATGATGTATAATAATAGTCAATAACTGGGGGAAATCAACTACGTACAAGAAATTCCCATGGGCCGGTTTTTCCCCGCCAATTTTTTGTCGCGGGGGAATTTGGGATCCATGACCGCCTTGCTTGTGATTGGTTGGTGTGGGGTGTGGGCATGTGATGTCACGGGGGTGTCCGCGGTGGTTGACATCCTGGCGCTTACTACTTCTGGGTAAATAAGGAGGGAACCTTCTACATCGCGTCGCTCCGAAAGGCTCGGGATGTGGAGGGTATCTTACAATGATACAGGCGGATTTCGAGGTTATCGTGTGCTATGGACTAATGAACAGCCGTTACACTCATCGTAACTTAGTGTTCTGATTACTGGGAGCTAATACTCCCTCGCTTACCGTCAAATGATTACGGCCTTGATCACTGTGGAGAAACAGACTCTACATCTACTTACATTGAGTTATTTGCTTACCCTCCAGGACTACAGTTCATCCGCCTACTTACAACCAATGGCAAAAGCTTCGGTTTTGAGAAAATCACGCACAAGTCGTATTCAAAAGAGTGCTATCATTCTTAACTTGGAAGCTTTATCACGAAACACACAGTGCCTTCAATCTCTCGAGACTCACCACATCATTCTGTCATCTCCTGTGGCATCTATATCAGAGCACACCTAGAATTGGCCTCCAGTAGGCTGGCTACCGCTGGGCTGACCACCACTAGGCTGGCTGCCACCAGACTGACCACCACCGGGAGTGGAAGAGTCGTCATCAACAGCAACACCACCGCTGGAGGTGTAGACGAAGCTGTAGTTAGGGTCATAGGTGGCAGACACATTGACAGCGACAGTCACCCACCCGAAGAGACCATCGTCCAAGCTGTCTCCAAGATAGACGTAGTTCAAGACAGGGTCAGAGTCGGAGTTTTCAGTCTCGTCGGAGAAGACGCGGTCCTCTGCGTTGGTGGTGAGCGTAACGGTGTTGGTGTTGTAAGGGTAAGTAGCCTCCACATCGTTGATGAGATCCTGATCCCAGAAAAGCTGACCAATATGCGCAACAGTGCCGCCAGTAATGGTGTTGTTGTCAAGCACAGTCACATCCAGGTGGGCAACCATGTGATGATGGGTGGTACGGCCGGAGTAGTGGCCCGGGAAGAGAGACTCGAAGGTGACAACACCGTCAGAGTCAGTCTTCTGGATACCACGGAGGAAGGTGGCGTTCAGGTTGGAAGTGTCATCGGTGTTTCCGTTGCCGTTGGCGACAAGGCCGGAGTAGACACCGGTGGCATTGCAGTTCCAGATATCCCAGTACAGGTCGGTGATTGGCTCGCAGGTCTCAACGTTGATGAACTGGCCTTCAATCACCACGGGGACACCTGACTGGTCTTCGCGGACGTCCGACCGAATGTACTCGCCAGGGACATAGTAGGGACCAGTCTCACCCTCTGGGTTCAGAATGCAGGTACTGGTATTGGCAAAGACCTCGCTGGCGGAGGAGTCGGGTGTGATATCAGAACCGGTCACCAGATGGGACTTGTTGAGAACCGAGTCAGTATCTCGCCCAGCAAGGCGCCTCCGGTGGAGGTCCACCAAGGCCCTACGGCGAGCCTCGGCACGAGCATTAAGACCACTGCGCTCGAACTTGGAAGCACAATTCTCCAAGCCACGACGCATGTTGGCTTTAAAATCCAGGAGGTCAGAGTTGGCGCGCTTCTCTTGGTGGCCGGGATGGGCAGTGGCAAGAACTGCACATCCTACCGCGGCCAACTTGACAACGCTCTGGACATGCATTTTGAGGGGGCTTAAAAGATGAAGTTCAAAAGATTTGGACAAGGAACAGGCGATATTTGCAGGGGGTGGAAGCTAGAGAGGCTTTGAAGAGACTGCTTTCTGCTGGATGTCTCCCTCAGATGCCTCCCGGATGAAGAGCCTTTATATGCTGCTCCCTCCATCATGAGCGTCAATATCAAAGTGCGCGTTGCCGATGTACTGTGCAGTCCATACCAATCTGGGCGCGGACGATTTTGCCATTGCGCGGAGTCTGTTCCCTTGCCGAAGCGATACCAACCTCCAAAGACAAGTAACTGTCGTCAGCAGTGGGTAGAATCAATGACGAGCGTGTACTAATCCCTGCTTGCTCTATCCAATGTTGCCGGCCAAAAATGAGCGAAAGCGTGCTCAAGTGATGAATCTACTTGCTAGGAAGGAAGATGACGAATCCCTCCCACCGGCCAAGACCATCGGCCGCGGGAACGCTGCGATGAAGCTCGCTCGCCAAGACCGCCTAATGATGTCCCTCAAGAGTCCAACACCCCAGACGCCGCGTGTAATTACTATCCAGAAGCCACTGATTGGCTTGGCTTTGAGGAAAACTGCGATGATCTGCACATCAGGGCTTAATGTTCATCCGGTATCAATCAGCACAAACGTGATTCGCGACAAATTGGTGGCTTTAGCTCGTGGTCCTGGCCCAGGCGTGCTGAGTACCTACGGAGCAATACCCGTAGGCTTGGCGAAGCCAAGGCCTGTTTACAGCCCTAGGTCCAGACTGGCTGTGAGTCGCGCTGTCTGGTAGGAATTTCGGGCCCCAAGGACCCCATGATCCCGCTGCAATTATCCCGCTGCCCACTCTCAGAGAAGTGTGCGTGTTTCAATTATATGGTGGCTTGTGGGGACCCCAGATGAGTCTTCCACAGAGACCGGAAGGATACTCTGAAATCGCTTGTTCTCGGATGGTCGGCTTCACTTCGCCGTAGGCAAAAAACTAAGAGGAGACATGTGCTGGCTGAATATGCCGAAGGGAAGATTGCAGTGCTGATCGCTCGCCTAGCCAAGAGCTGCACAATCAAGCTCCGCCTTGGAACAGTCGTAGACGTTATTGTAAGAGGTGGGATATGAAGTCTATGACCCATTCAGAGTGTGTATACAGGTCCCGTGCCACGGCTTCATCGCGCTTCTTTGGGGTGATGATCGACACCTGTATAACAAATACACGTCTCTGAGGTGGATGGCATCTGCCTCATTTGATCCCGACCATTGTGGATGCTCTCTAGTGATGGGAAATCTACAAGCTGCATACCCAAGAAAGCTGGACAAACAGACGGTGCGGAGAATGTCCCATTAGGGCAATTCTCAGAGCGGAGTCTAGACCTCCAACAGACCAACAGGAACAACAGAATGTGGAGAACATGCAGAGAAATCTCCGCGCATGAGCAAATGATGTTATTGAGCCTGATGTGTAGTCAAGTCTGGGGATTGAGTTGCGTGCACTCTGAGAGATCGAGGCATAGCAGTATCACAGCAAGGCATGCGCTTCCAGAGAGAATACATTGCCCCAACGGGCCTCTGGCATTGGTGGAATCATCAAAGCCACAGGATGCAGTGACGGCAACCGATCCACGTGAAAGCTGCAGTCCTTTGGCCTGGATTAATTTTATGTTCAACCCTCCCATACTAGAAGGGGCGCAGGCCCCAATTTTCAACTCATCCTCGAGGATAGAATGAGTGGTGCAGGAATGTACCATCGATAGGACCGGGAGCTATCATGCTCATCAGCAGATGTCTCCTTTTGATCCATGATGTTCGACACAAATGAGTGGCGTTTCAAACCGGGCTTATTCACACCAATAGAACTGGAAGCGACGGACGTGTTACACAGAAGCCGAGTGCCTTTGTCCCAGTCCAAGTCATCCATTCGCGCTGCTCGATGCACCGACCTCTTCTAAGCGCCGAAGGAGACAAGGCTGCATCAAGTCAGTTTGAAGGATTCCTGCGTCTTCGCGCTCATGCAGGAGACAGCAAATAGGCGCGGCGCATTTCCCATGGGCGGCTATTAGGCTTTCATGGCTGAAGGGCTCTCGTGAAGATATTTCACCTATTCGCGCTTTGTGTGAGACCATTATTATTTTTGGCAGCCGAAGAATGCTGCAGAAGTTAAGATGGGTTATTCATTGCTTGCATAAGTAGTTGATGTCTGCAGGTTTTCTCGTCAGGGTCTTTTCAATCTTGTTTGTACACTACCTTCCTTACCGTCTATAGCTTCAATTCGTTCCACTCCTTCTCCCATAGATACCCTTCCCTCTTTCAATTCAACCTCCTATTCAGCCTTCTGGCAAGGCTCCTCTTCTCTACACTTCTCTATTCCCCATCACTCACCCACCCCATAAAAAAACAAAAGAAAAAAGATACACCATGGACCGCAGCCTCTCCACCGAATCCACCATAACCACCACCATAACCTCAACCGCCTCCATCGAAGAAGAATCCAAATTCCTCACCCGCACCCAACACCTCCGACACACGCGCCTAGCCCTCGCCATCCTCACCTTCCTAACCACCATCCCAACAATCGCCTGCGAAGCCATCGCCCTCCACCACTACCGCCAAACCTCCCCATACGCACGAGTCTGGCTCAACCTCTGGCCTCTGAACTTAGATCTCAGACCCACCATCGCCCTACTCGCCTGCGGCTGCGTGATAGCATTCCAGAACTTGCTTTACATCGTTACAGCCGTTGTTCCCTCCGTGAGTTCCCATACACCAACATCCATATCCAAAGTGATACTGATATTGAAACAGCCCCGCCCCCACATCCGCCTCCTCAACCTCCTCGCCGCAGCAACCGCCCTATCGGGCTTCATCGCCGCGCTCGTGGGCCTCATATTCGTGATATACCAGCCCGGAGCGAAGCATCCGAGCGGGTTCAGTGAGATGGAGACGCTGCATTCGTGGACGTGTAAGTGGGGGGTTGTGAGGGATGGATATGATTCTGTGAGTAGTAGTGGGAATAGCACTATTAGTGCTAGAGCTAGCGGTAGTTATAATGTCACGGCGGGGGATGTTACAGCGCCGGTGCATTTCAAGCGCGATTGTGATGTCACAAGCGCTGGGTTTGTCTTGCTTTGTGTGTTGCTGGGGTTGGAGGTTGTTATGGGGGTGGTGGTTGGCGTAGGGGTTTGGGTTGAGAGGAAGGTTGGGGGGTTGAGGGGGAGGATTGGTGGGGGGTTGGAGGGTATTGCGGGTGGAATGGGGGCAGGAGGGATGAAGGGAGAGAGTAAGGTTTCTGTGGGGGGTGTGGAGAAGTATCCTGGGACTTGATTGAGGTGAGGTGATGGGGTGGGCTGGGTTGGGTTGGTTGGATTGGGTGTGATGTTGGTGTTGGTGGATGTGTTGTGGGAGTAATAGGTAAATTGATATAGTCATGATAGGGTATTCACTAGATTCCTGAATGTAATGTAAGGCTGGGGCGTTACAGCTTCGCTTCTCCCTTCCCTTTGCTACTGTCCTTCCTCACTCCCTCGTCGTCCTGCTCTGCGACTTCTAGCACGGGCATCTCTTTCGGCATCATGCGTCTTGGATTGCTTCCGGGGATGACCGAGTACTTGGAAAAGTCGGTCACCCCGCAGTAGTCACGTAGGAAGTCCTCATCAAGAGCTAGGAGTCCGTTTACGATGTGTGCTGGGGTGTTTAAGATCCCGAGAATCGCGTCAGAGAAGATTGTCTGCGTTTGTTAGTATCTATCACAAAGGAACGTGTATGATAATAGGAACCTACCGGCTTCCTCAAATCAGCCTTTCGCGAATCCCCATTATTCGCAGGGTTCATCTCCGTTGCTGCGCTTTCAACAGCCTAGTGATATAATCGTTAGCAAGCCACAGGTCAAAGCAGGGTAGTCAACATACCGCAGCAGGCCAAATACTGGTAATAGCCATATCCGACTTGCCCTCTCTCACCCAATCCATAGCCAAGCCACGAGTGAGCACACTCATCCCGACCTTGCCTGTGTATTGTCAGCACTACCCAGAACCCTATATCTCAACCCAAAGACTCACCCATAGCATAAGCCGTCTTTCCCCTGAAAAACCTCGAATAAATCGGCGGCGAGACCACCACAATTCTCCCCTTCCACCCGTTCTTCTCAATGACCGGCAACGCCGCCATGATTGTCGCATACAGACCCTCCGGATTAACCCGCTGCATCAGCTGGAACCTCTTGAGAGGCGTATTGGCAACAGACGACCACCATATCGCACCAGAATTGTAGACCAGAACATCCAGCCGACCACCGCTAATCCGTACAGTCTCGTTCACCAGGTTATCGACCTGGGTGGGGTCGCGCACATCGACTTGGATGGGGTGGGCGGTGCCACCAGCGAGGGTGATTTCGTGGGCGACGGTGTGGATGGTGGAGGCGGGGGAGTTAGGGTCTGGTGGGAAGGATGCTGTGGGATCTGGCGAGGTGGCGGATTTGGCGGCTATGATTACTTTATCAAGCCATTACTTGTTAGCGAGGATACATGTTAAGTATGGGCATGGAGAAACCTTGTCTGGCATACCGGTGTATCCGTTCTTCGCGAGGTCGATAGCAATCTGGCGGCCAATGCCTCGAGAGGCGCCCACGACTAGGGCGACGGGGTTGGGAGACCGAGTAGTCATGATGGCAGTCAATTGAATAAACCAAGCTTTGTGTATTAAAAATAGCTAGATATTATTCAAAGGCACCTCGAGACGCCGTGGGTTGATATAGAGGTCCAGGTTCGGTCATCCTCGGTAGATGGAATGATTAGTAGTCATTTGGCCGAGCGCGCGGCTCGGCCCGTTGACAGAGGGTTTAGTATGGAGATGAGGGGTTCATGGGACAGCTTTATGCCCTGCCGTTTATTGGAGGCATGGGTGATTCTGACACAACGTGTAAGTAAGTTTTGTTGTTGAATTGCTGGAAGGTGTTGTAGAAGGGCATCCACAGTTTCTCCTTATCGCAGCAACCTCGGCGTTATCACTGCATCTCCATCGCCGCATCCTGGCTCCGATTGGCTGTATTTATTACATAATCAACTATCGTATCCTTCACCGCCCTGGCAGAATCTCGCGTCTTTCGCAGCGTTTCACTTTTCCACTTCATCAACAGGCATATACATCACAGTTATCTATCAGAATGCCACCAGACATGGGTTCTCCCGCCGCCGAGCTTGATCTGGATGACGAGCAGTATGACTCCGCCGAAGACGAGGACTTCCAGCTCGACGCAGCCCAAGATGACGCCGACTCGGGCATGTCCGATTCCGACGAAGAGGAGGCTGTCGACGAGACAGCGCCCAAGCGACGAAAGAAGGATGCTAAGGATGCTGCTCAAGCAGCCGGTGATGACGACGAACTGGCGTCTGGGGATGAGGCGATGATTCAGAAGGCAAAGAATAAGAAGAGGAAGAAGGGAGATGAGGACGTGGATGTGGATCTTGATGATGATGAGGAAGGGGGAACAGGAGGTTTCGTGCGGACGCGCGCGATGAAGATGCGAATGTACGTGGTGTCTATTTATCTGACAGTCTACTAGATCTGGGATTATACTGACGCGATACTGCTACAGCGGAGAAGAGCGCAAACCGCTCGCGAAGATCGACGGCGCTACGGTTGATGTGGATGCATTATGGGCGAAGATGAACGCTCCAGACTCGGGAGTAGATGGTTCTTCGGCACAGGATGAGAGCAAAGATGCTACGCCTGCGGCTGGACAGAACGACGGAGAAGCGGCAGGAGGTGACGATGCGACTCCTTCGGCACAGGAACCCCAGACGAACTATACCGAAGAAATGGTGAAGATCAAGCGCATGTACAAGTTTGCCGGAGAGATGATTACGGAAGAGAAAATTGTGCCGAAGGATTCAGCGGAGGCTAGGCTATTCCTGGCGGGCGAGAAGGATGCGGAGACCGTCACTGCTGCAGATGTCGACCACGCCGCGAACGCCAAAGACGCCCTTAAACTGCGCAGACCTCTTCGACGACCCTCCCGCTTCGACCCGAATCCGACCGGCACGATCAAGAAGAGCTGGGAGAAACAGCCCGTTACGGAGGCGACGGCTGGACAGGAGAACGCCCGGGGACCGAAGATCAACACGGTCGAGAAATCGCGTCTGGACTGGGCCGCATACGTGGACCAGGCTGGAATCAAGGACGAGCTCAACGTGCACAGCAAAGCGAAGGAGGGTTTCCTGGGTCGCATGGATTTCTTGGACCGTGTGGGGGCCAAGATAGACGAGGAGAGAAGAAATGCTCGTCTGAAGGGGCTTTGAACTGCTTCAGTTTCAGTTTCCTCTTTTCTTTTGGCTTCTCGACTGCCTCTCGGCACTGGCCAACTCTTTGTCCGAATCCCTCCCATGCAGGTGCGGAGCAATGCCAGAATCTTCAGCACTGGATTCATTGTCCCCAGGCTTCAACTTTCTCGACTGGCCACGTTTCCCAGTCTGCAAGCCGGGCTGGCTACATGTCGCAATCCGCACCGAAGACCGATGCGTTGTATATTAGCTATCATCCATAACTGGAGGTAGTGCCAGACACGTGCTTCCGGCTCGATCCACCGGGCTCAACTCATCTCCGCACTATGCGGTTCGCTTACGCGGATGGATGCTGCTGGTTGGATGGCGTATATTGCCTATGCATCGCACTAGTATGGCTGGCGTAAGTGCCAGCTAAGTCGATGTTATGACTTATGACATGTGAATTTGGAGATGTACGATATTTTTAGGATGGTAATATTTCTTGATCCAATAGAATGATATTGGTTGCACACGCTGTATAGCTAGTTACATAGTACTTTAATTTATCCCTTCATGTAATAAAAGTAGTAAGGGAGAAAATGAAACAACCTAAAATAACATTCCTCCATTGGAGCCTCGAATAGTCATTTGAAGCTCCTCAAATCGATACTCTGCTAACATCCTTCGGAACTTGGTAGTTTCCTGCGTACCCAGCTGTACTCGAGGAGAATGTATGATCTTAACAATCCCCCATAACCCGAGTGTCTACGGTATCAGTAAGTGGGATTTTATCAGCGCCATGCAAGCATTCTGAAAACTCATCCCACTCCGCAGAAACCCCTACTTGTCCTTCTACCAGCCCCGGTTAGTACGGCACTGATGTACACTTCTTCTCCAGGGAAGTAAGTCCACACTATGCCCCTTTACCTTCTAGAGTAAGACCTGGTCTCGCAGACATTTCAGCATGAGTTGCAACAGTAGTGCATTTTTCACCTCGATCTGCTATGCCCCATGCTCATTCTCTTCTCATGGATGTGACCATGGCATCTGTAGCATGTCTTTACAACAGTCTGAAGCTCGATAGTCGTATCATCAGCACCGCTGATAACTACACCAGCATCCTTCTTGTCCACACAGCTTTCTGTATGGAACTTTCTCATAAGTCACTTTATCGCATATCAACTCTTGGCTTCGCTCAATGCTCGGATAAATGCTGCAGTTAGCTGCAGATGTGAAGTGTCTTAACGGCTCTGGGACCGTGTATAGCTGGTTGCAGTGGGTACAGCCATGAAGGAGGCAGGCATCTTCTGAGTGAGGAGATGCTGGAATATCATGTCGTGCATAGGTTCCTAGTCAAAGTCCCGGAAAGATTTCTGATAATATCTGTAGTAACGGAATCGAACTTTTAGGCTTAGAAGAAGCTGTTTCTTCTTGATTTGTAGATGCCTCTCTGCTGAAAGACGGATTTTGGAGACTAGTATGTATCAATCCAAGGCTAGATTGAATTGTGCAGATAACTGGCACACGTCTATTTTACTTTCCAGAATCATCATCTGCGTAGTTTGATTCAGCCTGCAAACACCAATCCGGGTTCATCCCATCAATCTTTTCCTCATGCCGTCGCAGAGGTATTGATGACTTAAGGATACCTTCGACCAGCCTGCAATGGACATGTAGTCCACGTAGGTTTAAGCCCGTCACAGCATTTCCATAGTATCTCAACAACGATCATATTTATAAGAGGAGTGATGGATTCCATCTTTCCGCAATGCGATAGAAAAAAGAATGCCTGCTGTACGATCCAAGTTCCTTTATCAGTTGGTTTTGTCCATGTCTTTCATAAGCCTCTCCAGGCCAATCCCTAGAAACTGTGCATTGGCATTAGCTACGAGAAAGAACACATAGGCCAGATCATCTCTCTGTCATTCTCTTCAGTAACTCTCACCAAGTTCGTCGCTGATAGGAAGGTTACCCTCCAACTTTCTCAGATCCATGGGGTGAAAGGAAAGAAGAGAAGTTTGATCCCGTGTTTGAACCTGCAGCGCTACTTTGCTCATTATAGCGATGATTGACCATTCGGAAACCGCATGGTCTCTGTATGTGGACATAACTGACGGTTAGCTTTCCCACCTGAGCATATTAAAGATAATGCCTAGTTGCCATATCGTGCTGAAAATGACGAAGTTCCAAAAGCTGTCGGGGGCGGCGGCAGCGCTTTGGTTCGGCAATGTTATCGCCAGCTCTCATTTGACAAGTACGGCCAGTCAGAACAAGCAAAGAAGAAGAGACGTACCAGATAGACAATCACAGCGATAACGGGAAACTGTGAGAGGATGGCCAGCTTCTCTGGTGCTTTGGTAAGTATCTTTCTCAGTCCCGAGACTGCTAATAAGCACCCCAAGATATTGCCAGTGTGTCGAACCTTCCAGCAATATATTAATATCATTAGCCCACTGGCTGTCTTCTAGAGGAGGGATGATTCATTCATCCCCATACATGGCGCAGTTATGGTGATATTCTCAAAACTGATATTGTTCTACTTTGCATGTCAGATAAGACCAGGGAATATAGCACAGACACAAACTACACGAGTCATACTCGCGGGTTCGGCTTTAAATACCGCTTTATTTCTGACTTCCAAGGTACTCTTCTTCAATAGCTGTATGCGCTTCTTCCGGAGCTCTCCTAGTAACTGGTAATCTGGCTCTTCAAGCGGGCTGTCGACGCCCTTCATGTGCTTCAACGGGGGTTTCAGGCATGGTTACCCGAACCACATTCGCGGTGCATTTGAGGAAGTTGGTTGCTTGGAAGAAGTCACAGAGCCTGCCCAAAGTTAAATCAGGAATATCTACCTAAGATTTATTAGAAGCCGTCTTAAACTGCTTCCCGAGCTCTCCAAAGTACTCATGGTTTAAGTATGCTGTGGCCGGGTTGATGGTCCACTCCAGTATCTCTGTGAGCTTCATAAATATTTAAATATTATAAGGAGAGAAGGGGCAGGGGATAGCAGAGAGAAACCAATATGCGGGTCGCCAGCATGCCTTCACCTTCAACTTGTCAAGAATATAGACAATGGAACTTCTGTCACCAAAGAAACACTCGTCACGGAATGTCCGCGCGATGGGGATACTATAAATAGTGATTTTGTGTAGCTGACCTTTCAGCCTAGTCTTGGACAAACTGTGCCGCAGATGGACCTCACAACTTTTGACCATCAGTAAGCTGGCGAGCATGATCAGCAGCTCCAGCTGCAGGTCACGCGTGATCATCTCTCACTCCTTCTTGTCAGCTAGGGTGATTTTGCCAGACTGCCAGGCAATACTTAGCTCAAGCCAGGTCTTTAGAAGAAGATGTTTAGGCAGGATAAAGGCTTCATGATGATTTCCATCCTTCCACTTGTCAAACTTCTTGTCAAACTTCTGAATATTCATACTCTTGAAGATAGACCTGTAACACATGACAAATTCTATTTCTTTAATCAGAGCATAAATGAGATCCACGAACTTTTCCCATTTACTTACCCAATTACCAATGAGTGCCTTGTTAACAAAGATATAGATCACGCCTGGCTGGAGTTTTGCAAGCATGTGGTTGGGAGCAGTGGGGCGACAAAACCGCCTCTTTGATGAGTGGTCGTCTCTTTATAGAGTAACCAGGTGGCTCCGTACAATTGGTACAGGTAGAGAGCTCGGTCTTTCTGGATTCCTGCAATGGGAATTTTGCACTGCGGGTTCAGAATTATCGCATTAAAACCCATTTTATGCTATCTGATGATTAGCCAGGGGCATATAGATAAACCAGGTAGTTGGCAGGTATACCTGCTCCGAGAGTTTGTTCCACCCCCATCATTCAGTGATACTTTTGTCTGGTGATTCTCCCTGGTTCGGCTGTAGAAGCCTTTAACGCTGTCTTGCCCTCCACATGCGGGGCGAACACAGGACACCCATTCGTGGTGTCTAACCGATCCAAGATGATCCGAGTATAAGTTTTCGCAGGCGTCCCATGTGTCAATGGGCGTGCTTCGCCTGCTCCTTGTCGATATAAAGTAATCTTCGACTCAGAATTTGGCAACACGGGGCCCTAGACAATCTGTATTTGGTTCCATGATAGAGCCAATGGGGTGTCAGGAGTACAATTAGTATGCTCTTTCTCGTGCCGGGGCAGGGGAACGTTTATCAAGAAGGACTCGATATCTTCAAGATATGTGAAGCTGACGACCTTTGCCAGTCTCGAGCGGTTTTTCTTCTTCGAGGCGAAGCAGCACATGTGGCGAGACGTATTTGTATGACATGCACTTGGTGGTATATGCTTGTTCAGAGATCCCAGAGGGCCATGATCTCTGTCTTGCAATCGTCAAGGCCTCGATATGTTGGGGCAGCATAAGTTTGTCATAGCAAGTGTCGCTGAATCGGGCAGAGTGTACGTCAAGGACATGCCTAGGTAGTATTTCCCTTGTCTAGTGACTGTTAGTAACAAGAACATCATATCCAGCCGCAGATTCCTTTTTCTTTTGTCCGCTGCGTATCCCGCCACGACAAGCGTTCTTAGAAGCCGGACCCAACACTTAACCTTGAAGAAAGCTGGTGAGGGTCTCGCGGCGAACCAGACCAAGGTTGTTCTATACATTCCTAGTTAGGATGAATCACCATTTTTGGAGGAAATCTGTCTTACACAACGCTTTTCTCGTCACTGTGCATTTTCCCACGAACTGGTCTGTATTGCTTTGACCAGCTATTAGTTTTTCAACAGTCATCTACCGCCTCAGCCATAAGTATTCAGTTACCAGGTGGGTAGATTGTTGATATTGAGGAACGGTGATGGCTTTTTGCCTTACAAAAAGGATAGATATATCCAGATGTTCAAGGGCCTGCGGTTTCCTAGAGGTTAAGGACATTAATCCGATACCTCCCGCGAGCTAGGATTAACAGTCCAAGAAGATTTTCCTTGGACATATCAAAAAAAAAAAAGTACAATTAAAATAAAAATAGAAATCAACCAGTAGGCATTCCATTGCACCATGCATATTTGTCACACAGGGCCACAGAATTGTATTGTCGGAAAAAAAAAAAAAGGGGATTGATTCCATGATCCAGCGAAGAACCCAATTGTCTGAACATCAGGATAGTAGATGAACCAGCAAAGAGCAGACGGCAGTTATCGCAAAACACGCTCTCTTCGAAAATAATCTCTACTTTCTCGGAATACTGAACATCCGTCCTATATCCCCCCATGAGCCGGGGTCCCAATCACAAAGCTTTATGTGGCACTATTCGGCTGAGATTGGTGCTTTGTACTATATGAGCTGGTTCGTATTGCTCCAACCAATAACCCCTTGAGCTCTGAAACAGCTACCACGAACCCCAGCCACTGATGAGTCTGCAGCTAGCTGTAATAAATTCAATGATGATGCTAAACTGGGGTCTTACGCAAGCCACCCCAACGGTCTTCAATGATGTTTTCCGTCGCAAGCCGGACCATATCGCTCCGAACAACCCATCAGTCCTGTATGTGACCGAGTGGGCAACGCAGGAGAGGCTGTTACGTATCTTGATATAGGGGAGATACGTTCTTGTAACTTAATGTCATCCCATTCAGTCTGAGGTTATGCATAGTACCATTTCCGATTTCTTCCTCATCGCAGCTACCTGTTCCTTCATACGTGCGATGAGTGCACATCGTTTGGTCAATGGCGGTAAAGCTCTCGGATCAGCTCATCACATCCCACTTGCCTTTGCCCTTTGCATTACTCGGTGCCGTTAGTCTCTCTTGAGGAGTGAGTGGTAAAGGCAGGTCATGCGGCCGATATAATGGTGGCAGAAGGCGTGGAATTGTGAGTCCTGCATATAGTTATCTGCGTAGGTAGATAGAGGATCTAGGTAGTAGTGGAAGGCGGCAGCTATCCGGACACTTGATATTGGCCGGATATACCTCTGTAGAAGTAATAGCTCCTTTCTTCATCATGTGAAATCACACTTCGATTTCAGTTTAGGGACATGTTTACCATATCGCGCAATCGATCGATATGGTAACCTTAGCTAGTAGGAGCAGAGCATTCTTCAGAGGATAGATGTTCCGGCAGATCCTTATTGATGATGCTTTGGACGGAGGATAGGATCGGAAGCTGGAGGGTTGTTCCCATATGTCTGAATTCAGCCCTTAGGAATTTGCTC
Source organism: Aspergillus neoniger CBS 115656 (assembly GCF_003184625.1). NCBI lineage: Eukaryota > Fungi > Ascomycota > Eurotiomycetes > Eurotiales > Aspergillaceae > Aspergillus > Aspergillus neoniger. The sequence continues at coordinate 563,674 of NW_020291147.1, read as the reverse complement.
TTGTAGCCTCGTGGTGAAGATGATCCGGGTTGATTTGGTCTACTGTCGAGAGATACTTCGGCGTGGCTAATTCATTAGGGATATTATGTGTCTTAGGGACGGAGAGCCACATTTTTTGGAATTGCTATGTTGGCTTTAGGGTATGTAGTATGTCATTGCCACTACATGCTTGGAATGCGATGTCCATGGGCAGTGACAATGACTATGCTGTAGATTATAGAGATTGATCGAAGCATCTTGAGTGGATATGCATCATATATATGAAGATTTGAGAGTCTGGATTTATTAAGAATATAAATGTTTGCTCATGTTATGATGTGATAAATTCAAATTAGTTTCTGGTCTAATCAAAGCAGATTTGATATGTTTTCTGCATTGTGGTAGAGGAGATGTAGGAAGATCAATCAAGAGGGAACTGGAGAGGCTTTATATAGCTGAATCATACAGGGAATTTACTAGGTGTACAGGGAATTGTGCAATTCCTTTGAAAACATTGAACTTGATAACTTCAAGTATACATGCAATGAATGATTGCGGCGGATGTTCTGCTAAGAATCATTCCCTCGCAGGCTACCTACTATGTGCAATAATCTCACAATTCACAACTTTTCATGATTCACACCTTACAGAATACTTCATCCTCTTCCGGTGAAGAAGCTAGATCGAGCGAGCAACTCAAACCTAGATCTTCTTGCTGGAGCTGTACTTGGGCGGGTACTTGATGCCAGAGTCCTTGCAGTTGGAGTCCTCGACTGGTACAATAAATCAGTTTGTGTCTTATATTCCAATTGAATATAACTTACGTCTCTCAGAAGCAACGTAGGTGCCGCCGATGGCGCTGCCCTTGACGTTGAAGTAGTAGTAGAGCTGGGACAGAGCACCGTCCTCGCACCCGACATACGGGGGGTAGCCATCGTGGATCGCGGCGAGAGCATCCTCAATGTCGCTCAGCTTGTAGGTGGCATCCTCGGAGGGAGTAATTCCAGCGTCGGAAAGAGCCTGCTGCTGTCAGTATATATATAAAACACAGGAAGTTGTTTGCATACGGTGTAGGAATCCAAGGTCTTGAAGAGGTCAACGACCTGCTGGAAAAAGTCACCAACTTCCTCCTGAGCGTAGTAGTCGGTGTAGCAGCTGGGCTCAATGGTGTTGATGCAAGTTCCTAGAAAGTCAATATGCCAGTTCCGAAAATCAAATTGATCAGACGTACCGTGCTTGTTCCATTCGTGCTCCCAGAAAGACTCGTCCTCATCAGCGCCTTCGTAGTCGGGCCAGTATTCCTTCATGTAGGACAGGAGCTCGGTGCGATTCTGCGCTTCGAGGATGGAAGTGATGTTGCTGTACTCGCGAGAGTCGTCGCAGTACTCCTGGTAGGTGCCATCGCAGTTATCGGGCCTAGAGAGTTTCTATTAGCGGTGATACAGAAATCCGAAGTGTCAGTCCTACCAAAGTCCGTGGATGGTCCAAGAGTCGCTCGGGCCATCGGAAGGGTCGTAGTCCCAGAATTGAGTCTGGAGAAGGGAGCCTCCAGGAGAGTTGAAGCAGCAAGAAGCTTCGTTGTCGGTCTGGCAGCTCAGAGGGCTGTCAGAAGAGCAAGTGTCAATGGTAGCCAGCGCACCAGAGCTGAGCTGCATTGCGCCCAGGGCGAGCATGCCAACAGAAGGAAGGAAAGACATTATGCGTAATAACCGATCGTTAACTTCGTGAGGGAGAACTCAATGGCTGAATGACAATCGGGAATGCCGGGTGCAATTGACCCAATTTATACCTTGGTAGCGTGTAACGCCAGTTACTTGCCCATACTCCGCGTCGGTTGTCCGACTAGCGACCAGGCCACCGCATGTGGGTAGCGGGGAAATCAGCCACCGAAAGTTGAAGATAGCACATGCCCTGATAAGGACGAGCTGATTTGCCGCAATCGATCAGAAAAGCAGCCTTAGGATAGCGGAGGACGCCGTGAGGACCCGCACCTCCGCTGACGATGAGCTGCCGAATTGGCCAATTGACCGGTGTAGCGGTGGTCTGCAGTCGGTCTGGAGGATGAGCCGTCGGGGCGCCATCGGAGGTTAGGCCGAAGAGTGGGTAGAGCGAGCAGACCAGCCAAATTAACCAAGAGCGAGGCAATCAGCTCTCAAGCTGCGTATCAGAAGTTGTTCTTGCTTTTGAGTTGAGAAGAACTTTGATTCGCTCTGGGCGGAGTGATCTGCAGGACCGGAGGATGGATTAATTTCAGGAACCGGGCAACCCGTCAGCAATGGGCGAATGGCATCGCCAGAGCTGGTGTTGGCTGATGTTGACGACCAGAATTAGAGGCAAGCCAACTCATGAAGAAATAATGGATGAAGGAGGAACAGGAAAGAATGTCCGACCTGTTCCTGCAGCAGCTATTATCCGACACAAGCCGGGTGTAAAGGAGGGGGGATAGTAGAGGTAGTGAAGTTTGTGGTTCGAGGTTCGTGTCACCAGCAATTTCGCAGATTTCCAGAGACGAGTACCAAGAGATAGCATCCCAGTCGGTTGTTCAAGCACTTGATTAGAGATATTATCATTGAAGGCGAAGGATGTCTTGGCTCATGCTATCTACTCCTTAGTTAGTCTAACGAGCACTAATGGCTTGACAGTTGACAAGATAACGCAAAATGCGTATTTATCACGAATGCAATTTCGTACGACTGTCAATGCATAGCATCAATCACTTCAGAATAAGCAGTTCTCAATCCAAACACTGAATGTTGAGATTAAACAACGATGGAAAACAAGCGAAGAAGAGAGATAACCGCTCATACCGACAAGCAAAGACAAACTTGTAGCCTGAGGTATCAACACCATACCCGATTAGGTCAACATCGCGCCCTTTTCCCAATCGGGATTGACATCCTTGAGTCAAGAAACTGAAGCAACTATATCAGCCTTCTTTCTCATAAAAAATCCAGCATAATTCGACGAGTACATATACACTCAAACCTATAAATATACTATACACTACGCACAATCCTATCATCCAGTCCAGCCAGCTCGCAGGAATAGGAACATCAAGAAGAACTACTAAACTTCATCCAACCCACCCCGCAAAATCCTTTCAAACCAACAACCCCCAAAGAACATCTCCAAACATCTACATCTACATCTACACCCAAGAAAAAAAGGATCAAAATGCCCCCAACCTACCAAATAATCCCCGCCACAACCACCCACCACCTCCTCGGCGCCCGTACCCTCTTCACAGCCTACGCCGCCTGGCTGAACATCGACCTAACATTCCAAAACTTCCAGGCCGAGCTATCCTCTCTCCCCGGGAAATACAGTCCCCAGGAAGGTGGTGACCTTCTCCTCGCATACAGCAGCAGCGCAGACCCCTCCTCCTCTCCGCTGGGCTGCGTGGCTCTTCGTCCGCTCCCAGTCAAGGACGATGAGCGACAGCAACTCTGCGAGGTCAAGCGGCTGTATGTTGCGCCTGAAGCGCGGAAGATGGGACTGGGGCGGGCGTTAGTGAGTGCAATTGTGACGAGTGCGAGGGAATTAGGGTATCGGGGGATGAGACTCGATACGTTGCGGAGTATGGAAGGGCCGATTCGCCTGTATCGGAGTCTGGGGTTTGTGGAGGTTGGGCCGTATTATGAGACGCCTTTGGTGGAGGAGACGGTGTTTTTGGGGTTGGATTTTGGGGAGGTGTAGATTCTTATTTTTTATTCTACTGTACAGGTGGGTTACTGGGGGAGGATGGGAGGGGATTGGTTTCTTTTGCACGTCTAATTTGAGCAAGTGGGAAAAAGAAGGTTGGTTGGGGTATAGACTTGATTAAGAGAAAAATTATTTGTGTATATATATTCATTTCTTCGAAACTAGACATAACTAAACAAACAATAGAAGCATGTCTCTTAAACTCAGACTGTTGAGCTTGATAATTTTTTGTTGCACTCAGCGCAGATCATGTCTGCATCATGCCAAAAGAAGGAAAGTCATCATAGTAGAAGAGACAATGCGAATCGAAGCAAAAAAGATAACCGGATAAAATTTCAAAGTTTTTGTCAGAAAGCTTGCCCATAACCAAGCTGTTAGCTATGCGCTTCCAAGAATTCCTCCTCGCATATCAAGGTCGGCGTATACTATATCCGCAGATCATCAGGTCCCAAGCCTGTTCAAGAAACATCATCTTCCAAGGCATTTTGGGTTGCCAGCCACCTCGATTTGTTGAGGAACGGCATCTGCATGAGGAGGGAAGAGAAACGGTGAAGATTTTTTGCTGGTGGGGAGTATTTATGTGGTGATATTATATAAGCAGGAATAGATGGGTCGTGAATTGGTTAGTAAGGTTATTTGTGCAGTCATAGTTGTGCGCTGCCTGCCTCGCCGCGTAGTGTGCCAGGCCAAACCAGTGGATTGAAGGACCAGAGTCAAGCGATCGCTCGAGTTACCTTCTTAACAATGATGAATAATGGAGTTGTTTTGGATTTACTGTCCCCTCAGCTGAGAGAATGCCCCACGCAAGTTGAACTATTGTGGCGGAGTATACTGTGTGCTCCAGGCCAAAAGGTCTGTGCCCGGCGTGTGCAACCAGAACCCGGCCCATGAGGATCCGAACATGGAATATTTTCCGCGGAAACAATCTCCTTATTGCCATGCTAAGGAGATAGATTCATGCAAGCACTGATCAATAGGAGCAATCCACATGTGCCATCACATACAGACAATAGTGTAACCGTTTCAGTGGGTGTCAAAAGTTTATTTGGGTCATTCTGGAAGAAGTTAGGGAATGGGACGATCCCGGGATCCCAGCGATGTGTGGCTGCGTACCGGGGTCGCACATACTATGAATGCCATTGTGTAAATTTAGACGTGTTGTGCTGGGCTGCTAGAAAGACGGGCATGCAGGCTTGAGAGAATTAACTAACTATTTTTGATTCAGAAGCCGGTGAGAGACTCAGACGATTGGCCTGTAGGTGTTGTACTTGTAGCACCTATGGACCTGATCACACAATACGTGGTGATTGTCGGAAGTATTATGCTTACCTGGGTTTACAGATTGAAAGCAAGATCTGTAGTTCGTAAGTGTCTGCCTGCATTGCATTAGTGGCATCGGAACTGCTGTCCGCTGTGCTGTTCCAACTTGTAATCTAAGGCTGGGTGGTCACTCGCGGCTCGAGTCCACTCTATTGAGTTGAGAGAGGTCAGGGTGGTATTTGATGGTAGTAGTTAGCATGCACTGCTACTTCGGATGGACTTGCCGGTCGTATTGTTCTGCGGGTGCCTGGACTCGGCACGTTGGGTAGAAGACATGGCGTTTTGAGGCTGAAGTTTCTAGTGAAATGGCATTCGTGGGGGATGTTTGTTTGATCTGCGGATTTTCGAGAGAAAAATGAGGCGCACTGCAAGATAAATGCATGGAATGGAAAGGAGAAGGTACAAGGTAACGCTGCCGTAGAGCATTCATGCCGAGATAAGGCTATAGATGCGTGCCTTTTTTTGGTACTTCGGGACAGCGATCTAGACTGTGAAGTGGTATACCGCAGAGTCTCCTTCTGCGGCGATTCTTCGAGGTCCACAGAGTCGAGAGACGTGTTCACATTCCAGATGCACTCTAGAAGGTCAGTGCGGAGGTAAAGCTTACCGCTGCTGGCGATCGTGCTCAACCAACGAGACAATCGGCAGTCGGGAAATGGAAGGCTGCAAAGACAGAACTCCTAGGCTTGGTCACCGTAGGTTGGCCAACGACGCTACATCTGTTGATTTGTTGGATCCTGTACCAGAATACATCGGCTAGCAGGAATGTAGTACAAGTGCTCAACTGGCCATGCCGGTAGTCCGAGAACGCGTGAGGCGGTCTACGTTCATGCTGCATATCACCAACAGTAAAAACGATTTCCTCTTCCTACTCGCGCGTAGAAACGAAGCCGACAGCTTCTCATAGCAAATGGGTCGGCCAGACGTCCAGATGCACGCTTGTGGGAACCATACACGTAGTTTAGTGTGCGTGTGAAGTATGAGTAACGCAGAGAATAGCTGAGCAAGCCAACCTCGTCTCGCGTTCTGTGCTACAAGTTCCCGCCTTAGCTTGTACTACCTCGGAGTCAAAGACTGTGAGACCCAGTCTGTCCAGGCCGGCTGAACACCAAATGTAAGATTAGTTGAGGTGGAGAAGCTGGAGCAGATCCACCAAGACAATGCAACCTACCTACCTTTGGAGACAGAAGTATCCTGTATGAAAGGAAGATGATTTGATCGAATGCCACTGCAATGTTAATCTTCGCCAACAGCTGACACTGCGACGATGAGTGCTTGGAGGTCATCTAGCCTGATAAGACGGTGGCCTGATCTGGTCCTAGCTCTGGAAACAGCGAAACAGAATTTCCAATGTGGACATACCTGCAAGATCGGCGAAGTAATGATGCTATCGTGTGACGGGGAATGGGCACTCATTTCCTCCGCATGTAAGTCAGTAGGAGAAGGGGAGATCTCGAGACATAACGGGGAAAGCCGTCGATGAGCGGTGAGCCTCATTGAGTTATCCGAGAAGGCTTCAACATCCTGATAACCAACGAAGTATCTACTCCATACCATAGTGGTGGACTAGTCAAGAATAGATGTTGATGATCGAGTCATTCCACGAGAAGGGAAGGGCGGAATGGCGAAGAGGCACAAGTCAAGCTAGAGTACTTCCAACTGACTCACGGGCTTCTTCCTCGTAACCATTCACGGGACCTGGCATGTGGGGAATTATTGTTCCTAAATCCTTAGGCTCAGGTGGCATCCCGGTTGCCGGAATTCCTAGTGGAGAGCAATCCATTCCCATTAATACTAGTACTATTTCCAGGACATGCGTACTAATGAGAAGTACGTGGTTAGTCGAAACTTAGTCGATGATTTACTTCATTGAGCAGCTGAGCTGCTGCTTCAGATTCATGTGGGCATGAGGGGGAAAGATCCATATAGGGTGTCAGTCGATAGATACTAGATCGATGGAGACCGCGAGGAAGCGTCAGCCGTGATCATCCATGGATAAGTTAGATACTACTTACTTACTACTAGTAGTAATTAACTTACTAGATACACACCATGGGGCCAGTTGACCGAGCGGTAGGATTGCCGCCAATCGGGATAATGCCAGACTCCTGGAATGTGGGACTGGGTGGGGGGCAGAAGATCGACGGGGGAAAAGAAGAGACGAAAAGCTAATGCATGTATGTACCTACTTTAGTCCCTAACCACAGCCCGTCTGTCTGACTTGAGATACATCCATCCGCTTCGTTCCCTACTAACTACTACTACTACCAACCAGAAGCGCTCTCTAGAGTCTCTTCCCCCTCCCTCCCCCTCCTCTTTCCCGCTACTACTCGTCCTGTCAGTCCGTGCGAGGGAAACACTAACTTCTAAAAACAGTAAAAGTAAAGTTGTTAGCTGAATTAGTTCATTCGTAATGGTAAATGAGTAATTGTTTCCTTCCCTTTCCCATGCCGCGGCCCCCCCAAACCCCATCCATGGGAGTGAGAGACGGCGCTCCCGGGAAGGAAGTGTGATACGTTCCAGCTCCATCGCACTGTTGGATCTCCAAAGCCACGCTAGGCCTCGTAGCACCATCTGGCTCCCCTCCCGTAAACCTGACCCATCAGATACCCGACAAAAATAGGTCGCTCTGGAAAAGACCAAACCCCCCAGAGAGCGGAACCCCATCAGACCCAACAGAAGACTAGTCTGCGGACTTCCTTGTTTCTTCTTTCTAGGCTTCCCAGTTTATTCCAGAATGGTTCAAGTCATGCAATTGTTTGGATTCATATTACTTGTTAGGTATCTCGTATAGTGTTCAGTAGTGGATGAGACCAATCAGATTGAAAAGAACGCAGTCAGGTCACTCCCATCGTGTACAACCCATTCCCTTCCATGCCGTTTTAGCCTATCCATCTCAACGCATTATTATCCAATGGTAGATTTTGTTTTTAGAAGAAGAAAAAGAAAAGAAAAAAAAAAAAAAAAAAAAAAAACACGAAGCGAAGGCGGATAATTGAAGGACAACAATAAGAAAGTGCCTCTCCAAAGCATAAGAGATTTTGGGGCCCAGATGGGTGGGGAAAAAAATAGAAGATCGTCAAGGAAAACACAAAGGAAAGGTATGC